>NW_022280035.1:5260328-5274525 GCF_004355925.1 Anarrhichthys ocellatus | reverse complement strand
CACACACACACACACACACACACACACACACACACACACACACACACTCACACGCAGAAGATTAGACAAATCAGACTATTTTTACCACACCCTCCCTGCGCTGCGGGCCAGATCCGATTGGATGGAAAATCCAGCTATTAATCTGACTGAGGTGCTCGACCATCTGTCACCAAGTTTCAACTACAAGCTACTGTAAAGCCAGTCACAACACACACAAAGCCACACCCCAACACATGAGCTTGTATCTGCACACACACACACACGCACACACTATGCCACGTCTTGTAGTACTGTCTACCTGCTGCAAGCATCAACACACTTAACTATTTACAGTCATCTTTTAGCTAATGTGAGGCGGAAGCTCGTTTGTTGGATTTACACACCGGCCGCCTAAAGCGAGCCTCATTGTGATGGCGATACACATCCTGCTCCGTTCCTGCAGGGTTTCTTATATTTTTATTTTCTAATGTCCTCACCCAACACCTTCCCTCCCTGTTGTTGGTAGGAGGCCAATTATCAGGTTTTAATAACCAATGCAAATGACTGCAGACGTGATGAAAGTGGCTGCATAAGTGTGTGGGACGAGGGAGAGGAGGCTGCTGATAAACGATACAGTTTATTATCACTTTCAGGCAAAGAATTGTGCCATCTGGAGTCAAGCTTTTGAGTTAAAATCCAGACTGAAACACGGATAATTTCAACATTATTATGACAATCTCACTGGGAGCTGATCTGGCCTATCTTAAATATTTGAGCCTCATTATATTTTGGTGCATGTATTATTCCCGATGTCACGTTCATGGACAGTTGACAAAGGCCTGCAAAACGTGAGTTGTGTTTTACGTAGTACTTTCTCTTTAAAACCCCAAACAGAATAATGGGATGTAAGGCTGCAGCAGCTGTGCAATTAATCAACACCTAGAGCATGTGTAGAACTGCAGTGTGGGCACAATCCTTCACACATTCTATCCTATCGTAATCCATCTAATTCTGTTTAGAATATGGCACACACAGCAGGTATTTGTTTTTATTACTAAAAGGTTCAACGATTTTAGAGCTCCCTGCGTCCGTATCGGAAGGAGGAGTGATGGAGGAGGAAGAAGAGGGCCAGCCAGACTGAAAAAAGAAATGGTGGCACACTGAGTGTCAGGTGCCATGGTAACACTATTGGCAGCGTCGCGCACAGCGAGCAGGCAGAGGCTGGTTTCTACTGCTCCTGGTATGCTGGATGGTTGACAGCTCTTCTGTGCTGTGAAGATACACAATCTCACTCACTCAGACACGAACGATCTGTCTGCTACGGCTGTTCTCACACTGTCTGTCTGTCTTTCTCTGTAAAAAAACGATCAATAAAAGCACCAACTGTAGAGCTTGACCAAACAATATATTTTTTTCCCTCTTAACATTAACATATAAGACATATAACATTTAGATCTGGATATTTATTTTTTTAAAGACTCCTTTTTAGATCCTTTTTCCACTCATAATAGTTATTATCTTTGGTATTTCTGTATTGCAATTACTTGTTAGTTATCGGACAACATTTATGCAAATATCGATATATTTGCAATAAGCTAATGTCGGCCGATCTTGCTCTGCGAAGATATTCTGCGAAGATATTACATTTTTTCAAATTTGACCATTTTATGCCAAAAATATTAAATGATTTCCGCGTTCATGTGCAACTAAAATGTTAAAAACCAACCCTTGGATGAGGATAAGCAGCTCTTTACATGTCGACACATAGCCAAAAAGCACAAAAGCACAGAAATAAACACAAGCTGAGCCTTCACCAGAGGCCCTGGAGTAATAATAACCACAGAGAGTCACCAAGCGTCTGAACAGTAAAAGCCCCTGAGCTACAACAAAATCAACAGCCTTTATTACACATTAGGGACTACAGCAAAGTGAATCATGTTCTCACAAACAGCCTTTTTATGAGACAGAAAGTGAAATTTGTATTCAGATGAAATTCAACATAGCAGTGCCATCGTGTAGCGGCGGAGGCAGGAGGCTGTTTGCGTACTCTGTTGTTGAGCTCCACATCAGTGTTATTTGGGAACTCAATGTCTTCCAGCATCCATCAAATCTAGGCTTTGTCAGCACTCTTCCCCAGAGACAGAGAGTGTGGGTGGGGTGGTGTGGGGAGGTGCGAAAAGCTACATGAGTCACACATACTGAACGCTGTTTAAATCTCACACATTCTTATCATCAAATGTAGACGAAATCTTTAACAAAAAAAAATCACACATCCTCCACCGGTCTCAACTGATCCAATCCATTTCCATTTAATCTCATCTCTAAAATTCAAATATATGAATATGACCACAGCAAATTGGCACATTCTGGCTGCAACAAAAATCCCAAAAAGGTCCGATTCTAGAGAAGAATCCCTGAAAGAGGGGGAAGCTCCTCTTTCCTGCCCTAAAAATACTGTGTTGCTGGTTGTGTATGCCCATATTAATCCAGAAAGAGAAGCAGCTCCTCCTCTAGTCTGACGTTGAGGCATGCAGGCCCCTCTGACAGATGATTCATGGGCCCTGGCCTCCTGAGCGAGGCTCCTGATTGGTTGCTGGCTTGCTGTGACCCAGGGAGGCAGTGATGAGGTGCTGGCACACTCACACAGCTCCAGGGAAGGACTACAGAGTCATGCAGTACACTCATGCCTCTGACTGCTCTCTGGCATATCTGCAGAGCCCATTACAGCGTGAGACACTGTTAGGGCCACTCTGGCATGCACGTTTTCATCTGGTTTGTGTTAAGTGTGTGCTCATACTGAGGATCAGGGGTGTAGCTAACAATTATGGGACCCATGTGCAGGAAGGGCATCCCCTCCTCAATTCCCTTCTCATCTACCCTCCCAAAATGTATTCATAATTACATGGCATGCACAAATTGAATGAGGAACATAGGGCTTATTAAAATGATTAGCGCTGCAGCTATCGTGTATTTGACAATGTAAGCCTAAAGCCAATTATTTTCTTGATTAATCGATTTTTTGTTTTGTTTATAAAATATCAGAAAACAGTGAAAGAAATCCCAAGGTGACCTCCTCATATAGCTTGTTTTGCTAGAGCATCAATCAAAAACCCAAAGATATTCAGCTTTCTATCATATATTAGAACGGAAAGCATCAGACCCTCACATGTGAGCAGCCAGAACGAGAAAAATGATGGTATTGTTGCATTAAAAATAATTCACTATGTTGATAATGCAAACTGGTTGCCGTAACCAAAATCACAAACCACAAACAGTCAGAACCAGTTCATAACATCACATCAGTGTTTAACAAAGCATTACATAAGATAAGAAAAGGCACATTTTAGAGGCTTAGCTGGGGGGCCAGCGAGGGTAATTAGCTCCACTATTACCACTGTGGTGCCCCAGCTGTGGAGACAGAAGACAACTGCAATAGAGAGGCACCACTGTTAACCCTGCAGCCTCTTCAGTGTGAGCCTGCTCTATGAGGATATAGCTGTAGGACAACATCCTTAATGACTGATCTTCTAGTCATAATCTGCTGATTATTGTCTTGTTTAATCAATGAATCCTTTGGGCCACAATATGGCACAGAATGGTGAAAGAAAAATGGCCGTCAAGATTGTTTTCCCAAGCCCAACTTGATGACATCACAATGGTGTTTTTGTGCGACCAACAGACCAAAAAACCAAAGATAATCAGTTTGGGATCTTATAAAGACAAAGAAAAGCAGTAAATCTTCACAGGGCACTTTTATGAGATTTTGCATTTTGTGATTTTGTTAGTTGTTAATTAATGAATCTAACTTTTCAAATTATCTGTTGGATTGTTGGAGTACAATGTCTTAAGTACACCCCATTTAATGATATTTTCCCCAAAAAATAAACAACAGAAAAAAGCAAAAAAAAAAAATCTTTCAGATGCAGAAATTGTACACAACTTGAGCAAAATGGAGTTATTCAGTTATGCTGCTCTCTTCAGCTAAACTAATTAATGAGTAGTTCACTGGCTCCATCATCTGGAGTAAACTGAACATATGGAGGTAACAAACTGCTCTAGACAAATTGTCATTATGACTATATTGTGTTACTACTATATTGATGTAACACATCCTGTTAGTGACTCCTGCTCAGGCTTGGGGAAATATCACAATGTCAGGATACAAGAGGCTCCTCAATATTACGCAAATTCTTTGATTAAGAGAGTGATTATTAGACATAAGGTTGGTAGAGTTACGGTAGTTTTTCAAGCGATAAAGGAAAAAAAGTCTGATGTTAAACCCTCGTGAGAGAGGATTCAATGTTGTTGTTTTTCTCAGAGTGTAGTCACATCCATTATTAAGCCCCATGCAGCTTTATGACCTCTGTGTGACAGAAGGTTACAAATCTGTCAGTTAGGACATGATGACGTTATTTATTGCCAACACAAGCTCCAAGTAGTTTATCCATAATAATATTCTATTCTGAGATTTTTTTTCTTTTTTACTAAAATGGGAAAATATATATTTAATAAAATGCAAAATAGACAACTTACCCACTGTAGAATTTTGATAAATCCCAACGGTTGTTTGAGTACCGTGAACTGCCCTTGGGCCACCAACTGCCAAAACAACAACAAAAATTAATTAGCAGTTTTTTTAAAAATTACATTTTCATCTCTTGTACTCTTGAAATCAGCCCAGTAGACCAGGCTGATGATAACATGATGATATGATGATGCTGATTAAAAACATGAACCTGATTATTTCAGCCTCATTTAGCCCACAGACCTCTACTGCTGACACCCGCAGGTGTTTGTTACAGAGCAAATATCTGCTGCCAGTGAATAAAGTGTGTGTGTGTGTGTGTGTGTGTGTGTGTGTGTGTGTGTGTGTGTGTGCGTGCGAGAGAGAGAGAGAGAGAGAGCGAGAGAGAGGGGAGGGGGGGTGGGGGTGGGAGAGAGCTCCTGCCGGCATTACAATTACACTAAAGCTGATTAACAGACCGTTTTCTCTGCTCTCTCGCTGCACACTTCACGGCAGTCTTTTTCTTTATTATTCAATTGAGAGCAAATCTCGCGAAATCTGTGTAATTGACGACAAAAAAAAGCGAAGGAGCGTTTGTGCGCAGGTGAATGCGACACCGCAAAGAAGGCGGTGTGTCTCTGTGTGCATCAATAAATGGCCGCACTGGAAATAGGCGGCAGTGATGGTTTTCTCTTTCTCTCTTTCTCTCTCTCTTGGGCTCTGGGGCTACTTTCACCCCCATTGTTTTTATCCCAACATCCATATTAAACAGATGACGCATGCACGGACAATATCCATGTTGAGAGCAGACCGAGAGCCCGATTCCGCGCTCATCTCTCAGGGAAGCCTTGTTGGCTTTTGTCGCAAACCACACAGCTCTCTGAGAGATGAGCTGTTGGAGATGCAGGAGACCGTCCTCCTCGGTGTCGGGGCCTACTGCGGCTATCCGAACGCACCGAGGGCCTCGGAAATGAATCATGTTTGTTATCTTAGCAACAGCAGGGCTAATTGAGACGTGAGCGGTCTAAATCAATTAACTGAAACCCTGGAGATGATATAGGCTACATCCTCTCCTTCCTTTGCTAAATGTCATGGCTGCAGAAATCTGGACATCCTACACATTTTTTTTTTTTTGGACAGTCAACGGGCCACTCCATCACATCGACTGCAGCATCAGTGCTGGAAAATTGTCCAATTACATCGCGCTCTGTCGTGCTTTTACATCGCTGCAGTTTTTTAATAAATGCATAAATCACAATTTTGACTCCAAGATAATCGAAAGCACTGCGTTAACACCTTAACCTCGGTGGATTGGTAGCAAAAAAAAATCTTAATTTGAGCGCACGACAAGGGAAAATTAGGCAGAATGAATGAGCATCATCTACCGAACAAAACAACAGTGAAATATATGATTTCCCCCCCAAAAAGCCTTACCTGATTCACAACATCCATCTTGGCCGCTTACTCGCTGATAAGAGGATCAGAGGGGCGGAGGGAGGGAGGCGTCTCATCCGGAACAGCCCAGGGGAGGAAGACGCCCAGGAGGAAGAGCTGGTCTGCGTCACGAGCTGAGCGAGGACGTGTGAAGCGTCGTGACGTCAGATAAATCGCTGGACGTGGGGCGAACAGGAGCCGAGCCGTCTGTCCAATCGCAGCGCTGCTTTATTCTAAGGGTAGCTTGAGATTGAGCCCTGAGGCTGATAATGCAGAGAGGAGCGGCATGGAGACTGTTCACGCTTTGGTGGACGGAAGAAGGGATATAAAAATAAAAAGGTCGGTGAAGGTTCCCGAGCTGCTGCAGGTCATTAACAGACGGCTCTGCACCATCACATATCAGCTGATTGTATTAGAGGAATACATTTATTACCTTGTAGACCTTGTAGGCAAACCTCATTCTGCACATAACACGTTGTAGAAAAGTTCAAAGTAAGTTCAGGTTTTCTACATTCATGCAAACACTATAAAGACAAAGGATGAATAAACAGTGTTTAATTTAGCAGTGAACATCAGACACATATGGGTGAATGTTTTGCATGCTTCTTATTTTTTTTCTCTAAAAGGAGAAATGAAACCCAGATGTTACCCATCTACCGGTCCATTAATGACTGATTATATAATTCATTCTTTTGTATTTTTGCTGCAGGTTTCAACCTCCATTATAGCACTGCTGTGAAAAAAATGGAACTAAAAAATAACCTTTCAGCTTAAGTGCACTGTTTGGAAGGGTGTTATTACTGCACACGAATAATAACTACAACAAAAATAAAATAAAACATACATTTGAGAAAACATAATGCTTTATTTTTAGTCACAAAAATCCGAAACTTTGCTTTGAGCTTTCATGTTGTATGTTAGAGGATATTCAATATTCAGTATTTATAAATATTTCTAAAAAATAGCAAATGCTGTTGAGCACTCACATGTCAATTATTTGTGTAACAACGTATAAATGTTCTATTAATCTAATAGTTTCATTTTTTTACAGTTGATATATAGGTGTATAAAGAGAGAATAATTCAAGTACAGTACAAAATGAGAATGCAATGCAAAAAAAAGGTCCTCTGTCATAATGACGCTCAGAGCCACAGTTTTCTGTCACATTCAGTGGACACCTCTGTAAAACACGGCTTAGTGTAGGAATAGTTGTGAGTCCTTCCACATACTGACATGTAATCCTAAAATCAGTGTAAGTGTGTGTGTGTTTTGGCATTTACAAGTTAAAGTATATATTTTACCTTGGTATAACAAAGCAGACAAAACGGTCCCTTTTGTATCACATCATTCTTACACTTGAGCTGTCCAGTTTTTTTGTTTTCTCTAGAGAAAATTTAAACTCACTTTCTCTCAAAGTTTTTTTTTTTTTCAGTTTTGGTGATCTCAGAAAGAAATCACGCAGTTCATTTCATCGGCCAGTTCCTCCTCAAAACGAGAAATCGACTGACTGGCCCCGCGAGCTATGAGGTCAGAGGCCGCGCTCTCCATGTCGTCCAGACTCATGTGACAGGCTTCAGCAATCTCCCGCTTGGCAAAGCTCACAAACTTGGGGTCCCTGGCGTAGACACCGAGACCCTCGGAGATCAGGATCTGACGTTAGCAAGGAAGAGAAAAAAGTCAGTGGAACAATGATGTAAAACAGGGATTATGTTCTTCGCCACTCATTCTCAGTCAAACATAAACCTGCCTGTCTACGTGATTATCATTATGTCCAATGCACGGAAAAAGTTATCAACTCAAAGAGTCACTTAGCCAAATTAAAATGCAAAATGTAGCAACTTTATTTCATTTATTAATATGTAAACAGTGCAGTAACAGCAAATAGACTTCAATTTACAGCACATTTAGAAGAAAGAGGAAGTATCACACATGACTAAGAATTTGTCTCAGTGGTGCGCCGTTATATAAGCTTCAAACTGACGATTGTGTAATATTTTTGCATTAATATGTATAGCATTTATAGTACATATCAGAGCATGCTTATCCTGTTGTATTAAAGGACAGTCACAGTTTTTCAAGTCAGTCAGATACAGGTTTTGCTTGCTGTAATCATTCCTCCTGTACATACTGGATATTAAGAGACGCCTTTCCAACGTGCTTCCATTGAAAATGAAAGGGAACAAAATCCACTTATCACTAGTTAATATGAGATTCCAGCAGGCTGACTTAGTCACATCAAGTATCGCCAAAGTTACAGTCTTTTTAGATCAGAATTTCCTCTTGTTACTGTTGTTTAGACTTGAAACATTGTGAACCTGTTATTACAGCTGATAAGAAGCAGATATAGTTGGAAAAATATTGGTTTATGTTTAAAAAAAACACAAAATGAAACTAGTAGGCTGAAAGTAATTCAAAATAGTGAATGTTTCTAAGTCGTACATACTGGTTGCCATTCATTCACTAGAATCCCATGCTGCATTATTACTCACCGACTCGACCAGACTGTCTGCACTGCCTCTGTCTAGGAAGCCCTGTTTGACGGGTGGCATCCTCATGCTGGTGAAGGTCCTGGTCTGACCGGGGTACCAGCCAGGTGCCCTGCTCGCTGCAGGGAGGCTGGCAGAGCCGTCGCTCCACATTGGCTGGCTGTTGCCGGTGGCTTCGTCCACCAGGATCATAGGGGAGTAGACGAGCTTGCCCCTGCGCCCTGACGGGGGGATCATTCCTGGGAGAGGAGCGGCGCCAGTTGCTGTCGCGTTCATCCAGGAGGCTGATGACATCGAGGTAATGCTGCTGGGCCGGGAGTCCACGCTGTACTGGGTCTGAGACGAGGGAGCAGGAGCAGGAGAAGACCAGTGAATCAAGATGAGACGCACTAGGTGGTATGAACATGAACATTTTGGGATTGTGTATGCTGTTGCTTTACCTGGAGATGGGATCTGGATGGGGGTGTGCTCCCACGGAAAGTCCCTGGGATTGGGAGGTCGTCCATACCGCTCTGTGGCCTCAGACACTGTAAGTTAAAGGACGGCTTTCGACCTGAAACAATAAGCAGGAAAGTGATAGGAAACTGTCCAGGATGCATGACTAGAATATCATAACCTTGTGTGGAAGGTTTTAGTATCAGCATCGCATCTTAGGGCAAAAATGAAAAGACAAATTACTTAAACAATGATTTGATTGCAGATTCATTTTATATTGCAGTTCAAATGTTTGGTTGTTAAAACAGTATAATTCTGTAAACTGCACACTGTACATATATGTAATATATAGAACTAAATTACCAACAGCGTCTACTAATAAAGATGAAAAAAGAAAATGTATTTTTTTCACCTTGTGGTACGAGAGGGAGCAGTCGTCTCCTGACAAACTGTGCGCCATTCTCACTTCCATTGTAGCTATTCCCAGTGTAACCACTGAAAGTGCTGCCATTTCCATTGCCGTTCATTATACTTCCATTGCCATTGGCGCTAATGATGCTGCCGCTGTCGTTGTCACCTGCGTATCCGTTCCCATTGTATCCATTTGTGGCATAGGGAGTGGGGCTTGCAGTGACGCTCTGTCCATTCATGTTGGTGCCATTATAACCGTTGCTATCAAAGCCAGTGGCATCATAAGTATCATATGGTAGCTCCCCGATGCTGCCGGCACTCTCCAGGCTCTGGCCATTGTAGCCCGTCTCAGTTGGTAGAGAACAGACCGTTTCTGAGTACACATACCTGTAAGATCCAAGAGTTTTAGCGTCATTAAATATTCTTAAAAGAACAGTTTTACATTTAGGGAAATATACATATTTAATTTTCTTTTGAGAGTATCAATCTCCTCATCTAACTCCTGGCAATCAAGCAAATAAGTGTATTCAAACTATTCCCTTATTTATTAATTTATTACATACATGTTGCATCTCTATCCTCACTCTTTATAGCTTGTTTCTTACCCGTCTACTGGTGCTTGACTTGCAGCGTCCCCCTCAGTGTAATAAACCTGCTCATCTACGGCTGTAGCCACCACAACTGGGTCTTCGATTACAACCGGTTCTTCGACTACAACCGGTTCTTCCACTACAACCGGTTCTTCCACTACAACCGGTTCTTCGACTACAACCGGTTCTTCGACTACAACCGGTGTTATCTCTGGGGGAGGAGGAGGCAACTCACTGATGGGGTCCTCCCTGAACAGGAGAGGAAACAACTCATTATGACTTAAAAAAAAAAAGAAATACAATCCCAATGTGTGAATTTCTATAAAATGAGAGGAACACACCTGATGGGCAGAGGTTCAGACCTCACAGGCTGCTCTGTTACAACGCTGACTCCTGCCAGCTCTGATCCTGGTTTCTGGTGCTCCTGCAGGCCCATCACCTGCTCTGTGACCACGACCTCCTCGGCTCTCTTGATCTCATTTTCCATGAGCACGGTTATCTGCTCCACCAGCTTGTTTATAGGCGGCAGCTGCGTGCTGGGGGGCTTTGTGGTCATGAAAGTTCCCGGCGCGATGTCGAATAAATCATCACCGGTCATCTCTCCATCCGCAACCTCCTCATCTTCAAGATCACAGGCCATCGCCAGACGCATCTCTGGAGCCAGGTCCTGCAGCGTTCGCAGTCCTAGCTACGAACACACAAATATTAAGTTTAGATGTTTGATCTTCTTTCTCCTACACAAAAAAGTTTCTGCAGAGTTTGACATAAGAAGGCTGTTTTCAAAAACATCTGCTGAAGGAGGAAAGTTTATCTGTGCTTTCATTAAGACATTATATATACGAGCATGATTTTGTGACATCGCAACTTATTTGGAAGCTGATCATGATCCAGTATGCAACTGACACATATGTGATGTGGAAACTTGAATCCCCCTGATCCCACACACTGGACTTTTAAAGCCACCTGCAGAGAAGCCGCCCTGTCCTTCCTTTTGGATTTCCTCTCCCTCTCCTTTCTCTTGCGGTACTTTTTAAAATAGTCCTGAATCAGGAAGCTGGCATAAAACTTCCCGCAAGTCACCTCATCCCCTGAGAAGGAAATAAAAAGGAAGTTAGTGATGGAAATGTGCAGGGCCAAGTGGAAGGCATGCATTATATGTCTGAAAACATATTTCATATGAAGGCATGTTACTGATACGAATCACGAAAGACAAAAGTTGTCTTCCTAGCAGGCAGCTATGTGACTTCTTGTTGTACCTCTAGGGGGAGGAATGACTTCATCAATGAGCTTGGGCTTGGTGCGCTTCCAGAGCTTCTTAATGATCACCTTCAGCTCTTCATTCTGCTTGTCGATGGGGCCTGAGGGCGACAACAGCAACAAAGCCTTTAAGTGAAACAGCACTGAGCGAGGTAGACTCACACTCATGAGCCTGCATGAGTTTCCGTCTGTATATATGAATGAGATCAAACCTTCAGTCTTGATCTTGAGTGAGGTTCGCACGAGAGCAAACAGAGTAGCACTGAAGGTGACTGTCCCGTCAGAGTGCAGCGGGACGTTCATAGCAACCAGTCTCTGAGAGGACAGAAGAAGCACAAGGAGGGAGATCTATCTATCTGCTCATGTTCCGCGCATCAAGTTTGCAGCACCGACTTCGAGTCAACTTACCTTGCAAGCAACACGATGAGGACACAGTTTTCCGAAACCAAGAGGTGGTTGAATCCTACGCAGCAGAGTGACGACATCGATGTGTTTTATACGACCGCTGTAGGAGACAGAAAATCATACATTTACTGACAGATAAGAATATTCTGGGGCATGCAGAGAAGAGCAGAGGGTTGAAGAGGAACGAGGAACTTACGTGGCCTCTGGATCGTAGTCGGACCAAACTCTCTTGAACTCATCCAGGTGGTGAGTACCGAGCACAGTCCAGTCTCGTGTCAGGTACTCAAAGTTGTCCATGATGACGGCAATGAACAAGTTGATAATCTTGACAGAGAGAAGGACAGAAACACAACAGCTACTTGTCACCAACATGTCACTTATAAAACAAGATCTGATAACTGATTTAATGATTAAAAAGTACCATCAAAAGACTATTAAAATAATGGCAAGTTATGGTTGATGACTACAATTTAACCTTAAATAACATCTGTGATTAAAATACTGTCAAATGAAATTCGTTGATCTTAATGTGCTTTAAGGTAAATTAATATAAGTAGCTAAAAGTAGACCCAATACTCGAGATGGAAGTGTGTGATTGTTTGCCACTAAATGCATGTGATTCTCGAAGTGGTCTTTCATAATGACGTGTACGCGTGTCAGTCCATCCAGTTCTGTGAGCAGCACAAAAAGGGGTCCAGGTCTATTTTAGGGAGCCAAAGGAAGGGTCCCAGTGGGGCTCTGCTAAAGGTCACAGACCAGACACAGACTGAGGGATGTCAGCTGTCCACGCGAGAGGAAACCATAGAAGGAATGAGAGACACACACGAAGAGACGGGGCCGAACATGAATCTGGATGCTGTGGTTGTAAATCGGGCTTCTAGGGAACAAGGAAAGTGCTCAGACTGACTTTAAAACTTTTAAAAAGTTTTAAACTTGAAGTGAACTTGAGTGTGTAGCCTTTAGGGGGATCTATTGGCAGAAATTGAATGTAATAATCATAACTATGATTTTTTAAGTGTATAATCACTGGAAAATAAGAATTGTTGTGTTTGTGTTAGCTCAGAATGAGCCGTTTATATCTACATATGGAGCAGAACCTCTTGAGTCGGCCATGTTTTTACAGTAGCCCAGAACAATGGACACTGTAGTTCTCCTTTACACGCTTGTAGTTGTAAATTTCAGTTGGTTGCAATCTGCAACATCACCGTTAGATGCCACCAAATCCTACACACTGCACCTTGAAGGTCCTCAGAACCATATGTATTATTAGATGGCATTGATGATGATTTTAAGCAGGTAACCTGTTCATCTATTTTCACTTCAGATCTGCAGCTAAAAAGAGGATAAGCTTCCACTTTCATGAGCTAGACTTCAGATTGTTCTGCTCTCGCACATTCTCCAGGTTTAAAGTCACCTTACTTCAACCTGTTTAAATGTCTAAATATAGCGTCCTGAGGTCATGGAAATGCTACTAAAATATTTGTACCTTTTTAAATCAGGGTTTTGGCTCTGCTGTCTGGATTAACAAAATCCACTGAAGAGTGAGTTCTCTAAGGAGTTGGGAATTGGAGGAGGCAGGGTTAGCTTTTTAAAACTGCTGCTGCTCAGTTGTTGTAATACTATCCTCTGATTCCTCTCTACTTTCATCTGACTGTGATCCCACTTGACCTGATAAAGCCTGCAAAGCACAAGTCTGAATTAATTATACCTAAATTTAATTTGGAGTCGGGAGGCTGTTTTACGTGATATTAAAGGAGGGAAAGTGTTTTCCTGCAAATGATCTAAGAATTCAGTGATTAAAAAGAACAGATCCTTAATTCCTCCTCACCAGGTAAGCACAGAGCATGAAGAAGCTGATGAAGTAGATGTAGGACAAGTTGCTACCGCAGCTGAACTCTTCACCGGGCTCAGTGTCGGATTCTGGGTCGCAGCGTCTACCGGGCAGAGCCGCCAGCATAATCTCCTGCCACTGCTCTCCGGTGGCACACCTACAAGGACGGTGCAGACATTTTCATTTGACCTTTACTTATACGCTGAGATCTTTTAAACCTTGTTCAAATACTGTAAGATTTAAGCTGTTCACAAGGTGATCGATCACCTGAAGAGCACCAGAACAGCCATGAAGAAAGTCTGGAAGTTGCAGTTTCTGTTGATATGTGTGTTCTCATCGATGGCCACTTTCCCAAATGACTGAAAGAAAAATACTTGATAAGAAACAAACAGTTGAACCAACATGACGAAACTAACTTTGGCCTTCAATGGTTTAGGCAGTATATCTTTAATATTATTTTGTAAACTGCTTCATCTTAGTTCTGGATCACTTTGATAAGAGAGACTAACCTGCATGCCAATCACAGCATAGATGAAAAAGATCATCGCGATGAGCAGACCAACATAAGGCAGGGCCTGAGCACAATAAAGTCAGGAGTATGAATACAAAAAGAAGAAAAAGACTTTATAAGCGTCGTGACAAAATAGCGTTATCAATCTTTTGTGTTTTGTGAATTGTTCGCTGACCTGGAGCGACTTGACAAAAGTCCAGAGGAGCGTTCGAATGCCCTCTCCTTTGCTGAGCAGTTTCACCAATCTCAAGACTCGGAATAAACGGAAGAATGTGATGGACACTTTTCCGCTCTCTCCTTTACCAGGACCCTAGAACAAAACAAAAACAGCTAAATATATATATATATATATAT
>NW_022280035.1:5243313-5260228 GCF_004355925.1 Anarrhichthys ocellatus | reverse complement strand
ATATATATATATATATATATATATATATACAGTATATATATATATATATATTTATATATATATATATGTTACAGTGCTCAAGCATATAGTATCTTTAAGTATAAATCCACAATGAAAGACACATTTAGAGTTGCAGTGGTTGTGCTCAGCTCTTACCTCACCATGGCCGCCTCCTCCCTGAAACAGGTAACAGGTAGAGATGCCATGTGAGAGGACAGAGAATAAAATCAGGACCGGCACGAGTAAATTTCAATTTTAATGAATGATTATTTGGATTTTCCAGAGTGAATGAATTCTGTTCTTGTAATATTGTTGTTTCCACAATACCAGGTATACAATTCTGGTGAAGGGTTAGTGTATACAGATGGACAGACGTTTTATTTTTTGTGGGTTTGGGAAAATAGAAAAAGTAAAATTAAAAATACTGGAATTTCATTCTGGTAACTAGATTCTCCTCTGGTTCTATTGCCAGTACCAGATTAACTTGATATGGTACACAGAGGGCTTTTTACCATTAAGTTAAATATGATTATGTGTCTTGAATAATAGTTGTTGCTAAAGTTAATGTTGTAGCACATGTAGGTTTTTTTTTTTTTTTTTTTACTGAGACAAGAAGGTATCAAATGGATCTTTGAAAATTGAATTAAGTATTTTGTAAGGTTTATTTTTCGTCAGACTCGTTACTTTTACAGAGACAAACAAGAGTGCAGCTATCAGCTCTTATCCAGCATTTAATAGAAGTTGTATACCATAGTTTTCTAATATTTGTCTGACTTTTTTAATTCTCAGATTAAATAGAACAAACATTTTGACCTACATGAGCTGTACAAATGTGTTTTCTTTCTTTTTCTTTTGTCAGCAAATTGGACAAACTCACGCTCAACTCAGAGACGGCGATATCCAACACGCTCCCCACGACGATCAAAGCGTCAAAAGAATTCCATGGATCGATGAAATAGTGCTGCAAAGGGAAGAATTAACAAAGAGCGTGAAAGTGGAACACAGACAGTGTTGACAGTTGAATGTTGCTCTCAGAGGAGAAAGAGTGAAACCTCACATGAGCCCGCAGAGCCAGTAACTTGATAATCATCTCGATCGTGAAAACCACAGTGAAGATCATGTTGAGGATGTCCATGACGGAGGTGAACAGCTTAGACTGCTCGTAATGCTGCAAAAGAAGCAACAACACAGAACTTCACATCGCAGCACTGAAACAAGTTGACGTCTCTGTATTTCATGAAAGACTCGGATGATACCTGAATAGCCAGAGTGAGGGTGTTTCCCAGAATCAGCACAAACATGACGTATTCAAACTGGCTGGAGTTGATAATTTTCCAGAATTTGAGCTGTGACGGGTTTTTCGGGATGTAAATCTTTATAGGTTGAGCTTTCAGAGCGTAGTACACACACTGGCGCTGGACAGGAGGAACAAGAAGAGAGCACAAACATTATTCACTTTGTAAATCTAAACAAATGTATCGCATGTAAAGACTCATTGAATTGAAACTGTTTCTGAAGCTTTTACTTGATTTTTGTTGAGTTCACAGTTTTTGAATTCAGCCTCTCCTTGCTCTCGAAATGTGATGATGACAAAACCCACGAATATGTTCATCATGAAGAAGGCGATGATGATGATGTAGATGATGAAAAAGATGGAGATTTCTACTCGGTAGTTGTAAATGGGCCCGCGGTTGATGGCGTTGGCGTCCACAGAACGATAAAGGAGCCTTTAAACAAAACACAGTGAGGACAGGAAACGCTTCAAGGGTTAGGAAGATGATGCTCATCCAATTATTGTTGTCAAAAATCCCATTAAAAGACAAAACAAACAATTAATCAAAACAAGTTTTGCCTATGTAGCTAAAACCTGATGTATCCTATTTTAAAATCTTAATCTAAAAAATATCGTTCATGAACTATTCTTAAAATAATTATATGTAATAAATTGAATACAATTTTTTAATTTAAATGCAATAAACCACATTTTGTATTCAATATTCCCATATTCCCATAAACTGCACTGTTGCACTGGGTGACATGTTCCTTCACTGTGATGAACACGGGCACTGTAGTTTGTTTTAAATCAACCTCCGATACACGATCACTAGCGCACCAAGCGTGTATTAATCCGCAGCAGAAAATAGTCCCCCAACAAATACACTATTCATTCCTGTTTAGTGATGTTTTTTTAAAAACCTACAGAGCTCTTCTATGGAATCACTGAGACATTTAAACAAATTAAACTACATATTTGGGACCAGTCAGAAAGTATGAAGATGGACCAACACACTTTTGTTTTTTTCTTTTCATGGAATTTGTTGACAATAAAACAATAAAACAAATACTAATCCTTTGCATTACAGAAATATGTAAAGTTACTACTCACTGTGGCCAGCCTTCAAATGTGGACACAGTGAATAAAGCCAGCATGCCCATCAGCACATTGTCAAAGTTGAAATCACTGTTTTCCCAAATCCTCTCTTTCACCATGGGGTGGTTCATATCCCCGTCTTGAAAGACCACAAACGTTCCCCTAAAATGAAACAAATGCACATATTTAAGGACAGCGTCGGCACGTTAAGAGACTGTCTGCCTGGGGTGCTTCATGTTGTGTAGACCAGAGGTTTTCAAAGTGTGAGGCGGGCATCCCCCAGGGGAGGCTCAGTGAATGGAAGTGAAAATATTATATTAGTTATTAAAAGATCCCATAGAGTAGCCTAAATGAAATGTGTGTGATTTGGTTAAAGAGATAGTTCAGAGATACAGAAGTGTATTAGTCAGAAACTAACAGGACAGACAGCAATATTAGGCTATCTTGGCTCAACTGTTGAGTGTGATCAAGTCTCAGACTTTGAAAACCTCTGGGGTAGAGAAGAAGAAAAGATTATTGACCTGCACTCCACAGGAGTGTGTTTGGCTTCATCTGTGCAGCTGTAGAATCTGCCCTGTAACATTAAAACACAGGACAGTTAAAACCCTTTAAAACACTCACTGGCCACTTCCTTTTTAAATCAGTGAGTTAGAGAAAAATACTCATTAAGTGCATCTGTACAATCTAGTGCAGTCCGATCAACGGCTCTTCACGAAGCTCGTAATGCTCAGTTTTTGGTTACATTGTTATTAATGAGGTCATAGTTACAGGTGTTTCTTACTTTATGTTCTATGCGTTTACAAACACAAGGGGGCAGAATATTAGAAAGATTAAAGATTTCTATATGAAGATTGATTGAAATCCTGATTAAACACTGACGGATCAGATTTGTGCCACACAGAGAATAAAGATCTTTAGTTTAAATTCACACAACCAGACCGGAGAAGAGTGTATGCCAGTGTGGGAGGAGATAAAACAGTATTTACAGTGATCCGTACAAGCGAGGTGAACCTGCCTGACAGAAAGGTAAGAGAGGGAAATGTCAGATATGAAGATCTTCACATTAAAATATGGTGATTTAGTCTGAGAGATTCTCACAGGACCAACGACTACAGAGCCTCCAGTCTGCTTCTCCCTTTTATTCTGTTTAATATATGACAAACGCCTCTAAATACAATACAGTCCGGTATAACACCACCACTAACTTCAATGCTAAGACATATGATTTATTCAGCACCTCTGTGACAGCGTGGAGAAAAACTGAACACAGACATCGCAAATTGTATTGGATCGCATAAGACTGTACAGGTGCACCTAATAAAGTGTCCAGAGAGTGTGGTGAGTGAACGTGTACCTTGAAGAGCTGCACTCCAATACAGGCAAACATGAACTGGAGCAGTGTTGTGACAATTAAGATGTTGCCGATGGTGCGGATCGCCACGAACACACACTGCACCACGTTCTGTGGACGGCAAAGGACACGTGTTAGCACACACCACTTACTTTAAACTGAATACACACCACAGCGTAATTCAGTAACCCTGCAGTAAACACTGACGCTGACTTGTTGTGTAATTAGAAAATAACAAAAAAGGAAAGCGCTGTTCACCTTCAGTCCCTTGGCTCTGTTAATGGCACGAAGAGGCCTGAGCACTCGCAGCACTCTGAGAATCTTGACCACAGAGATCGCACTTGAACTGAGAGCAACAATGCAGAAATAGTCAATAAAACAGGAACATAGGGCAAAAAAAGAAGGCAGATTGGACTGGGAAATACAGAGTATAAAGTATAAAACTACACTGGCAAAGTGAAATCATTTCTGAGAGTTACCCTCAGATCACAACACTTTAAAGAGCCATCACTGCTTCTGCGTTTTACAGCTACACAGAATTCAACTGTGTGCAGTTTGAGTTAGACGGATATCTACTCACTGTAAGAAGAAAGACGCGAGCGACACGCCGACAACCACCAGGTCGAGGAGGTTGAAGGCGTTTCTACAGAAGGAGCCGGTGTGCAGAACAGCGCCGTAGACTGTCATCTAGACACGAGCGAGGGAAGGAAGAAAGAAAGTGATATGTTGTAGAAATGACCATTCACGCTCTAATCAATTTAAACCACTGCAGCCGTTACCTTTAGTACGATCTCCACTGTGAAAACCGAAGTGAAAACATAATCTGCATAGCCGAGCACCTGAGGATGAGAGAAGCTACAATTAGTAATCAATCGTCTTTATTGTGAACAATGATCAGACAGACATGGTCTGCCTGGTGTGGTCAGTCTTACTATGTTCCTGAATGAGTGGGATTTGATCGGATCCTCGGCAGCCAGGGAAATGCTGCTGAGGATGATGAAGATGAGGATGAAGTTGGTGAAGTAGGGGTGATGGATGAGGTTGTGACAGGCGACTCGCAAACTGACAACGGGAGGGAAATTACAAAGAAAAGCGGATTCTTTTTTTTAGCAATGTCCTGGTGTTACAAGCATGTCACACAACTTAATTGTTAAATCAGTGAAGAGTTAAAGAGTTATATTATAGCAGTATAGCAGCATCAGGTTAATTTGGCGCACAAATGATCTCAAATTACCAGTTTTTCTTTCCAAGAAGGAAGAAGGAGCTCCCATCAGGGATTGGGATGATCTTCTCTTTGGGCCCTGAGAACTCAGGCTTTAATGGAGCAACTCCTACAGTGACATACAGAGAAATGTATTAGAGACAGTTAAAGTTCTTAATCGTCAAGTCTGCTGTCAAACTCACCCTCCAGTCCCTCGATGGCCCTCAGCTCCTCATTTTCCTGCCAGTCGTCCTCGTCGTTCTACACATGAGAACAAAAGATCAGTTGTTTGACATTTCACAATCAGTTTTTATCCAATATGGTGCAGGGAAAAGATTTAAAAAAAGATGCTCTACCCCTGCATCTTCATCCTCTTTCTCATCATCCTCATCCCATTCTTCTTCATCTTCCTTTTTCTCCCTAAAAAAACAAACAAACTGCAATTGAGCGAAGGGGGAATCGTTTGAACCTTTGTATTTTTTTGTACATGTTTAATGTAGACGTCAGTGGAAGTGCAGCAGGAAACAGAAGGACGAGTCAGTTATAAATGAGTCCGATACCACTTATCAAGATCATCTTTTCTCATGTCAAACGTACTCGACTTTGGTCTTTCCACTGCCTCCTGCCAAGTTGTCCACAGCGATAGCCAAGAAGACATTGAGCAGGATGTCTGATCACACAGTTAAGGAGTCCACTTTCTTGGAATTGAAGACCAATCATTTAATGCTCAGACTTCAGAAATCAGACAGAGAGTGCACAGACACTGAGCAAGGATACAGTTACCACAGACAAAGAGGATGACGAAGTAAATGCACACCACCATGTTGGGGAAGATCGGCCCTCCATAGGCCATAATGCCGTCGTACATTACAGCGTTCCAGTCCTCTCCTGTGAGGATCTGCAGAAAGAAAAAGTAGCCACACAGAGTGAGAGGCCTGTAATTGACACCTTACATAACAATAATTGAATAGTTAATTACTGGTGTGTACGGGGGTTTCTATTTAAAGATGTTGATGTTTTGGGGCTTTTATTGCTGGGTAGTTGTGTATTCTTATATTTATGTTGTATAAACTACCTATATTCTTATGTTTGTACCCGTATTTCTATATTTTGTCTTTAAATGTAAAGTACTTTGAGTTTACATGTAATGAAATGTGCTATACAAACAAACTGCTTGTTGTCAGTCACCTGAAAACAAGTGAGCAGAGCCTGAGGGAAGGAGTCGAAAGTACTTCTCTTCATCTGAGTCTCGTCAAAGTTGAATTTGCCTCCAAATAACTGCATGCCCAGCAAGGCGAAGATGATGAGGAAGAGGAAGAGCAGGAGCAGGAGGGAGAGGATAGCTTTCATGGAGTTGAGCAGCGAGTTGACTAGGTCGGACAAAGCAGCCCAGTGCCTGGAAGCAACAGAAGAGAGCATAGATACACATCGGGAAATGAAAACAAATGCTGACAGATTTGTTTTCCTGGTTTGTTCCTCGTGCAGGTGACTGAAAAGCTCCAGATGTTTTTGCTACTGAACTCTGGCACCAGTTACCGAGTCATCTTGAATATCCTGAGCAGTCGGATGCAGCGCAGCACAGAGATGCCGATGGGCGGTATGAATTGAAACTCCACGAGCAGCGTCTCGAGGATGCCGCCGCACACCACGAAGCAATCAAAGCGGTTGAACAGCGCCATGAAATAGATCTGCAGGCCAAAGGCGTACATCTTCAACAGCATCTCCAGAGTGAACAGCAGCAGCAGGATCTTGTTGGCTCGCTCTGAGGGACAGACGGAGAAGAAGAAGGCGTTTTAGTAGCGTTGAAGCACAGCTCAGCAAAGGTTTTAAATAAATGGAGGAACGGATTCTTACCTTGCATTTCTGTGAGCCAATTTGGCTGTCCGTAATGCTCGGAGGCACTGGCCACTGTGTTGAGAAACACCAGCAGAAGCACCAACCAGTAGAAGTTGGCGGTCTTGACGGCCACACGGCAGTTCTTCCTGAATGTATGATTCAGCTGGCACAATTGGTCACTAAAAAAAGGGGGGAAATAGTATTTTGAATGAGGTGTGCACATTGACGAGGGTGTAACAACTAATAAAATGCATGAGGAGTGCTTTGGAATTTTCTCATCTTACCAGAAGCTATTCGCCATCATCTTTGCCCTGAGAAAAGAAGACAATCATGAATTGACGTGATTAACACCTAAATAGCAGTGGTGAATCAAAACAATGTTATTCCTCTGTTGTCTTACATGAGAGACGCACAGAAGCCACTGTCATCATCGAGGTATGCTATGTCGTCGTCTGAGTCTGACTCCGCTAAACACAGAGATGAGTATCGGCTGTTAGAGACAATCACGTTTAAATAAACGTGATAACCAACGGCGATGGCTGACGTACCTCCACCATCCTCGCTGTGTTTGTACCAGCCAAATTTCTTCATCATCTTTTTCTTTGCGATCGCAGCACCTTTGAAGTCAAATAGAGGCAGTTTATGTATAGATATAAAGATACGTGTAGATGTTTTGCTTTTTTCGTCATGGATGTGCTTCAAACTAACGTTTGTTTCCTTCTTCATCCACATCCTCGGCCTCTATGAGCCAGTCCATGTAGCCTATCATGTCCTCCTCCATCTGCTTGCTCTCCTGCGCCATCTGCAGCTCACCGCGCGCTACGGCCTTTTCTCTTTCCTTGGAGAACTCTCTGTGCACAGACACAAAACTCAAAAACTCAGAAAAAAGTCTTGAAGACAAATATAAGGGATTCATTTTGTTTCTCAAAAAACACAATAAATGCACAGAAAGCTCCATGCTGCAGCAACATACCCGCTCAACACACCCAATACGAGATTGATGATGAAAAAGGATCCAAAGATGACCAGAGAAACAAAGTAAACCCACGGAATCTCAAAGCCAATGGCGTCATTCATCTGTGCAGAGGGGCAGAGACACAACGTGCAGGTGAGCATTTTCAATTACAACAAACAAAAGTAAAAGTGTGGAGGATCCAAGAGCGTGTGAGTACCCAGTAGAGAACATCTGTCCAACCCTCCATAGTGATGCACTGGAAAACTGTCAGCATGGCGAAGAAAACGTTGTCAAAGTTTGTGATGCCGCCATTTGGGCCCTCCCACTTGCCCCGGCACTCAGTCCCGTTCGAGTTGCAAGATCGCCCGCTCCCGGCAAATGCACAGGGTGACGGATCGTCTTCCACCATCAGACCTGGAGCAGAAAACAGCATTGAGCCGACACATCCATGAAACATGGACACCGTATAAAAGTCAGTTTTAGCTCATCGAGCACAGACCTGTGGTGCTGGAGTAGCACGTCTTGTGCATCCTGCCGATAAAAAGCTCCAAGCCGATGATGGCGTAGATGATGATGACGAACATGACCAACATACCGATGTGCAGAAGGGGGACCATGGCTTTCATGATGGAGTTCAACACAATCTGTAAACCTGGCAAGGCAGACACACACACCTTTTTCAACGGCACATGTGGGATGAAGCACAGAAACAAACATGCAAAAAAAATTCAAACAAACTGCAGTAAATTATAAACACACTTGGCACTCCAGATACGAGCCGAAGGGGTCGCAACACCCTGAATGCTCTGAGAGCTTTGACATCCAGGCCTCCGGGTTTTCCTGCAGCATGATGGGCCTCTCCCGGCTTATGATCCGTCATGCCCTCTGCTATCACGCTGAACAACCTGCACAGACGCACACATACGAGCTGTTAGAACTTCACTTCTTATAAGTGACGGGACATTTGCAGATGCAAAATCGTGACTAGATGAAGCACCAAAATACCCGACAATGACGATAACGAAATCAAGCAAGTTCCATCCGCTGCGTATGTAGGCGCTGGGGTGCATGACTAAGCCGTAGGCAAGAATTTTAGTGAAGGTCTCGATGGTGAAGATGACGAGGAAGACGTACTCAACTTGTTCCTGAGAGGAGAAGAAAAGGCAAGGTAGAGATGTTTGGCAAAATTTGAATGACTTTTTTTTCATAAGTCAGCGAGTGGGTTTTGAAAGGAATAAATATGGAAAAGTGTTGAAGAAAATGTCAAGTGATTGTCACAGTAAAATAAAGACATTTAGAAACGGATTTCTCTTCGTCAGATACAGCAGTAAGTGGCATTAACTGACTTTTTCATGCGTCTTTCTTTAAACCGTGTGTGTGTTATCATTAAAGGCTGACTACGGTGGCTTCCTAACCTCTTAACCTACTGCCTAACACTCGCTTACGTCTGTCTCTGGATCTCTTCTCTGTAACCTTCAGCTTAATGCCTCTAATCACTGCTACCACTCTCACTAGGCTTTAACGTCAGGCTGCCACAATAATCCACACAGAATGTGGTTTCATGAAAGACGTGTGGAATTCACAAAAACCAGTCACATTCACCAAAACTGCAAAAAGTGATTATTTTAAGTGATAAAACTGTAAGTCACTGGGGGGGGGGGTGCATGTTAAACTGTCAGCTTACCTTCTTTGTGCAATCCAATAAAGGGATCTACTAACATCTATCCTGCTGCAGGTGTGTGTGTCCCTGCTCCCCCTTTTATTAAAATTACCTCAAATTAAATTCAAACATCACTTTTACCCTCCGCAGACAAGGTAAGGATTACTACCAACAATGAATTAACAACAATGTGACTGTTTTTTTTGCAATTATATAAAGCTGTGTGTGGCTCACAACGGCTCACATATCGAATGTGCCAAAGAACAATAGGATAATTTTCAGTTTGACTGCTGTGTAATTTGTCATTTATAGGGTTGTGGGGAGGAATGATGAGAAAGGGGAGGGACAAAGAGGGAGATTAAGCAGATGGTTGGTGTTTAAGTCAGACATGATCCCTGACGTCACACCTCAACTTTTTTCCCCTCTAACACCGTTACCCTCCAACAGGACACTGTTATGTTCTCCCTAAATGTTGCTACCTGCAGCAAAATACCAAATGAAACTGTTGCAACGAAGTGTGCATACCTCTATCGGTGTCCTCGAATAACTCAGAGAACGTGAGAGAGAAAAATGATCTCAGGAGAAACACACGAGATGTTCTTAGTGAGAGTCAAGCCTCGGAAAACAGGAACATAAGAACGGCGTTAAAAACGCTCAGACACACTTCACACGTAGGCATAGTTCACCTTGACAGCTTCATTCAATCCCCTTAAAGGGATCAAGTTACTGTCCTAAACTTTTTAGACTTTCAGTTTCCAAGGAGCACGAAGAGGTCTGATGAAGAACGCTCTGTATGATCAAAGAGCTCCAGCATCTGTTTGATTCATGTGATGTTCTCCGTGTCGGGCCCTCAAAGATCTCTCTTCACACACACACGTCCTCTTTATGTTTGATCCATTTGTCTATGCATCACTGTAGAATAGTATGCACGGTATGTTTGGGTGCATCAATCACACAATTAAGGGAATGAATGGAATGCACTATTGGGTTAAGACTAGAAATATACTTTCTTTGCTTTATTTACTCTTCCTTAATATCAAGCTCAGCGTACCATGAACTTTTCTAAAAAGAGTTAGAGAAACCAGTAGGGTTGAGCTACTCCACATCTCTCCACTGGGAACTCACCAGTTGGTGATTGGTAGCGTTGGAGTCATCATCAGGGTACGGCTTGGTGACGCCCATGGCCACGCAGTTGGCAAAAATGGCAAGCAGAATGAAAATATCAAAAGGCTTGAGGAGTGCAGTTAAGGGCACAACAGGCCTGGTGAATGTGTATTTACAGGAAAATGCACACAGCAGCATAATAGAACTTCAACACGCCAACAATTCAACATTATCTCAAGAACACATTGTACATTTGCATCATATGCAGGAACACAAACACACAACTCAGAGAAGGATATTTCCACTCTACGAGGGCCAGTGCTGCCATGCGGATGGGGTTGCTGAGGGTGAGGCAGCAGAGGGCTCGGGGGGCCCTGAGGGCGGACTTGTTCGCCTGCATTGCCTTCTTGGCCCCCCCGCCTCTTTTTCTGGCCGAGCCAGTGGACCCCAGGGTGTCTGATTTTCCTCCCTCACCCCCAGGGGGGGCATCTGTCAAAAAACGATCAAACAAAAATAATTAGTATTTCCCAGCATCCTGAATGTGAAGTAAAAGAAAGTAAGAGTGGGTAAAAATATGGTTATTACATGATCAATGATTATGCTGTGAGGTGTTTTACTCTGAGCAAGTTCATGTTTATCTGGTTAATAGACACAGACAGTACTTTGCAAATAGAGAAGTAAGTCTATTGTTGGATAAATTTATTGTCCGTCAAAGTCCAGTTTTTGTTGGTGTACAACTCTGAGATCTTGCTCACACCATGCAGTAATATCAGTGTATTATCCAACACAATTAATGAAGGGCTTCATGTTGGCTGTAGCAACAGACAGGTATGCTGTCCTGAAGGCCTCATACTGTATGACCAGGTGTGACCTACTTCTTCAGCGGAAGTAGCATGGCACTTAGCCCAGCACCATCCCCTAGCAGGCCCGTGATCACCTGCTGACGAGGCCCTGCACAACGCATAAGCCTGCAGGTACATTTATTATCTCTCCCTTGAAAAAACTACAGAGGAGCCACAAATATGAGCAGATAACAACTAAAAACAAACGTGCTCAGTGTGGAAATATGTGATGCCTGTTGTCTAATTATTGTGAAAGGTATGCATGCTTTGATTTAAATCGTAGGAAACATGCATGTCTATGTTTCACTCTTCACTTATACTGTATATGTGGACGTATTATTTCAGAAAAAATATATTAATCTTCCACCGAGGTGTGTTTTTTTTTGCATAACTTTGAAGGTATAAAGCGCACATTCTTACAACTCTGTGCAAACAAACCCTCGGAGGTATTGCGGGGAGTACCTACCTTTCTTTGCCTCCATGTCCGCACTTTAACACCACGAGATCACTTCAGAAGGCCCACCATCAACTCCTCAGGGGATCTGCGATGCGTACTGGATCACAGATATGAATTTGGGCCCCAACAGAGAGAATCTTCTAGGGGTACAAAAAAAAAAAAGAACCATCTGCCGCCTGTCATTTCATATCCGCCCGCAGCACGAGGTTGCAGCTGAGAGGCTACAGGCCATCCTGCTCACCGCCTGCTTGTAGCCTGGAAATCCGATTAAAGCCGAGTTCTGCTTATTTCTTACGCGTGTAAATAAAAAAAAAACACGCAATTACTTTTATCCACGCAGGCACATAACGGTGAGGGAATATTACAACAAACGCGTCCCCACAGCCGCGGTGGTCAGCCGGCAGGATTAAACTAGTTGAGCCGTTTAAAAGGATTTCCAGGGGAAGGTGGAGGTATAGACTCGGGAGATACTCTGTGGCTTCACGGGGCTTTGTTGCAAAGATGTAGTTAAACCGCACAGGGGAATATATTAAAAAAAAAGTATATATCGGAATATTAGGTTGGGCTCACTATTGCAAGTTAAAAGAGTATTTCAGGACCTTGGACAGAAGCAGCCGGTGGGTGCAGTACCAACTGAGAGGCGACAGGGGGCGGTCATTCACAGGAAATAGAGAGACACTGATATTGAGCCCAGGTGCAAGTAATGTTTTAATGTCACCGGTTAATATCTCACATTACTGCATCATGTTAGGCTTTCTAAAGCAATGGCCACGTGAAAGAATAACACCAGTATTAAAGAACATGTGATGCCTTTATTGTTTGTATGTTTTTCTGCTTTTGCAAGATGAATATATTAAGACAATACATCAAATAAACATTCTTTCTATACATAGTTCGACTGTAAAACACACAGAATCACATTGCACCATCTCAATCCTGTGGAAGATGCTACGATTTTAGGAAAACAGAGAGATGGACTTTAAAAAGTGCTTGATGGGTAATGCAGTGATCAAAGTGCCTATGGGGTGCATTTCAAGCCATCATTTTTAGGGAACTCATCCATATTTTTCCCACTTTGTGCTCATCATGCTAGTAGTTAAGATAATAAATACTCAACAAAGACTCAAAGTGACAAAAGCTGCCGGGTTAAGAGAAACTGCAAACAAAGAGTGGCATTAGCTTTTGTTGAGCCTAGCCACATCTTAAGCACACACACCATTTAAAAACACACGCTGTTCTTTGCATTGATTGTCACAGCTGACACTTAATTTAAGACTTCAGACTCGCTGCTCCAGAATACTTCTCTTCAAGATAAATCCTCACTGACGTCTCATTCGTCTTATTACTCTACCGTTCTGCCTTGCAGCCATTAAAAAACTAAATCTGTGCATACACATGTAATATCTTTGGAAGCCTGAAGGAATAGTTTATTGTTTCGGGAAATACACTTATAAGAATTGAAAAGATAGATGCCAACTCAAGACTGCAAGTCACTGAATGTGGCCAAGAAACAATCGGCACATAACCGTGTGTAAAATAACAAATATTTAGTTGTTACCTTTGGACAAAGCCTGTTTACAGTCTTTATTCTAAGTGAAGTGACTGCTGGCTCCAGCAGAGAGTGGTTGATCTTCTCATCTTACTCTCTGCACCAAAGCAAGTAATCCTAATTCACAGAATGTCAAACTATTAATATATATCTGTTGCCTAAATGTTAAATAATCAAATTGATTTACAAACACATTTCAGAATTGCATATTCAACCCATCACAGTGAAGAGTACAGAACATGTTGCATGAGATGCTGGAGTTGCAAGCATGACGTTTGTCACAAACATTCAACTCATAAACAAATACACAAAATAAATAAACTCACAGTATTTTGCCCCTGAGGTATAAGTACATCGTGCAACTAGTCTTGACACCACTGTAGAGACCAGTATCTCCACATCCTGGTCCTCCTGATACCTGCTGTAATGTCTGGTGTCCTCCCTACTCTCTGGTTTGACTCACGGTGTCCACAGCTGCTCTCAGTCCTGGTTGCTCTACTGAAACTGCCCTTTTGTCCCCTGATGCTGCTGCTGACCTCCATCCCTTGGAGGCAACTGACCGGGGTCTTCTGCAAATGGAACAGCTGAAGAAAACAAGAAGGACATTTAAAAATATATATATATTCTCAGGTTTCTGTGGCAGGGTTTAAAGAGGCCTTTTTCTTAAGATAAAAATATTGATAACAGCCGCTTAAAATATAATTTGCAAAACTCAATCAGCTTCCCTTACGGTTCTGAAACTGCTGTGCTGTATATCTGGTTAGGAGGATCCCAAAACCCTCAATGAGAGCGAGCAGAATCCCCCCCATCATGGCAGAGCCCATCATAGTTAACGGCCCACCTAGAGAAAAACACAGAATTTACGGAATCACACTTAATTTGATGGGGTCAGGTCATTGTGACATATGGGCCTCCTCTTACTGCGTGCTGCCAGGATGGCCCCAGTAAGTGCTCCACTTGTTATAGAGTTCCAAGGATCCTCTTTCCCTCTCAGGCGAACTAACCCACAGTCGATTGTGGAGAAGAGCCCTCCCCATACAGCAAAGCTACCTGAAAACCACAAAAAAAAAAGCAAGCCAGTGAGTGCTTGCACATCTGGTTTAATGTTTGATTTTAGTTCTAGGCAAAGTAAATGTTACAACTAGGCTCTGGCTACAAAAAATAATACCTTATGCAGGTAAATCATTTA
Organism: Anarrhichthys ocellatus; assembly: GCF_004355925.1. Lineage (NCBI taxonomy): Eukaryota > Metazoa > Chordata > Actinopteri > Perciformes > Anarhichadidae > Anarrhichthys > Anarrhichthys ocellatus. Next base: position 5,245,713 of record NW_022280035.1, on the reverse strand, counting down.
TATACACAGGGAGCGATAACTCTTAACTCTAGCATGTGCCATATGCATATTAAGACTCCAAGAGCTACAGTAAACAATTCATGGTTAGAAAAGAAGATGTCCTCACCTCCGATCTGAGGAGCTCTTATTCTCACTGCATTAGTGCTTCCTCTCAGTCTGTGTCCGACCCCCTGAAACATCAGAGCACTGTTGAATGCTGCCTTTAAAAACTCTGATTAGAGTCGGAGCATATAATAATAATTATTATGATGATGTGGTGAACTCACTGCAGGGGCATTACGAAAGCCCTTGATCGCCTGGAACACCCCTCCCCCAATTGCACCCATGGTGAAAGCCCCTCCACAGTCATCCACTATTCTCCAGGGACTGCAGGAAGAAAATGTTAAGACAGGATAAAGTGCGTAATGTCATAAAATAAACATAGGCTTTGAAACGTAATGTGTGCATTTTCAGCACTACAAAGCTATTTGTGTAACCACATAGACTCGGCATTCAAAATAGTGGAGAGAAAATTGGTACCAACATAATTCACAATGTGCCACTGCAATGATTTTGTCACGTATTTGAGCAGCTTTACCCAGATGTAACTGAAGCCGCCATATCACAACCTTTTGTGGCACCATCATACTTATGCTGAAACAGTTAGCTGATTAATAGAACAACAATTTAAACAATTGATCACTTGCTTCGATCGTTTATCAGCAGAAATATTCTTCAGTATTTTCTGACATTTTATAGATTTTTTTAAAGAAAGAATGGGCACATAAAACAATAAAAATAGTTGTTAATTGCAGTCCTACACTGTGTAGTCTAATATGCACAAAATAATTTAAATACTGTACGATTTTTATATATTTAGATTTTTTTACTTTATCTGCTTATTTCTGTCCTTTTGCTGCAGCAACAGCTTCTACTCTGGACATTATCTTATCTTATATTATAAGTTAGTATAATTTGTTTGAACATTCACAGCCAGGTATTCTGGCTCAAGACCCCGTGCATATGCAAGTAATATTTACCTACCAGCCACACCTTCAGCTGCCACTCATAAAAGGCACATTCATGTGAGAGGTTGCAGAAGCTCAGACCTGTTTGCTGAGTGTCCCTGAACACATCTTTATCTCTTCATACCCCTGAGCCTCCACTAAGCTAGCCTGTAACGCGCACACACACTCTCCGTTCACTCTCACAACAACTCGAACATGACAATAAAAAACAAACAAAGCTGTGTCCGAGGTCAACACTTTTGAATACACAGCGAAAAAGGAAATGTTCATAAAAACTAATCTCACCAAGGTTCACGGGCATATTCCTCCATGTTTGTTGTCGTCAAGAGAGCAGGTGCCACGTCATCATTGTGCGCGCCGTGTGCTGTTGTGGGAAGTCGTGTTTCCTCGAAGATCAGAGAGGCGATTGTGTTAAAAGAGAAAGGTATAAATCTATTTTAATTCATTCAGTTCTGTTTGTAAGTGAACGTTTTAGTGTTGGTGTAGTTTCGGGGGTATTTATGTGGACACGTGTGTGAGTTTATTTGATATTTAATCATCCAGTTGCTCCCACTGGAGTCTCCGAGCGTGGGGGGGTGCACTTCTTTTATGGAAATAAAAGCTTTTATCGTGCATAAAGAGGTTTATTTTAAAATGCAGAATGTCTCTTTTATCTTTATAGAAGATCTTGTCCGAACCCGAGCAGCTAAAGGTAGCAACACTAGCTAACGGTTCACCGGGAGCCACAGTAGTTTATGACCTAATGTGCTGAAATGACTGATGAAGACTTCTCTGATCCAGGGACAGTCTCTTTTATCTCAGGATAACTTCACGAGAGTCACAGCAACAATGCTGTTGGGTGATACTGGCTTTGTGGCATCTGTGTGTTGTTTTGTTACAGTGTTGTCATGTCCAATCTTTTTTGTCTGAGGTTGCCCATGTGGGGCATGAAGTACACACCTCAGAATAGCATTAATTTACCATTTCAGGCTTTAATACCGAGCATACAGTTTCTTACATTCTTGTGTTTACATTTGTAATTTAAAAGATAATGACGCCTACCAATCGCAGCACAACACCATGAATCGCACTTTACAAATGTAAAATAAAGCTCCAATACTTTATTCTTAAAGTCCTTAAATTGTACGTCCAAAAGTACACTAAATACAAAAGAAAATAATTCACATTAACAAAAGAAAAGTCATTCATGCCACCCCCTATAGAAGTACTTTGTAGTAATGTACACATTTATATTTATGTGTTGCAAAATGTCAGTGTAAACGATTTGAAGCTACACCACCAAACACTCTTTGTGTTGTGGTCAAATACATTCTTATAAACTCTTTGCACATCTGGGGATGCACAGATGTGTGTGTGTGTGTGTGTGTGTGTGTGTGTGTGTGTGTGTGTGTGT
>NW_022280035.1:5235434-5243303 GCF_004355925.1 Anarrhichthys ocellatus | reverse complement strand
GTGTGTGTGTGTGTGTGTGTGTGTGTGTGTGTGTGTGTGTGTGTGTGGTTGTTTGCGCGCGCACGCGCAAACAACCAGTATTGGCTGATTTCAGCTGGATACTTAATTTAGGTTTAGGGCTGCAACTAATCAATATTTTAATTATTGATAAATCTGGTAATCTATTTAATTTTTTTCAATAATTGTTTGGTGTGTAAATGTGTAAAAGGCCCAATCATTTCTCATCTTATTGCTTGGTTTCCCTAACCAACAGTCCAAAACCTAAATAAATTAAATTTACTGCCACACAAGTCGTAGATTCCAACAAAAGACTATACATATATTTATAATTTTGAGTTAGATTCACTCTATTGTTCCACCATTGTATTGTACATGTATGAAAGTCAGGTAAGCTAAGACAGCTACAGGGAACAATAAATGTATTTAAGAACATAATAAAACAGTGCTAAGCTGGAAAGTCAATCATCATCATGATCAACTACTTATCGATTTCAGTGTTTGTGGAAGTATAATTCTTTTGAACGGAGGCCATTATCTGTGCGTCCCTGCTGAAGTTTGTGGAAGATGGTTTGCCTTCTTGTTTTAGCATCATCATCATCATCATCATCATCTTGAGTTAATCCTCCCTTCTCTCTGTTGCAGGATGCCTCTACCCGCAGCACTGCTGGCCCGCTTGGCCAAGAGAGGGATTGTTAAACCGTCAGACCAAGGTAGTAATAAACATTTAACAAGTTCACAGCATTCAGACATTTAATTTTTTTTATGCGTCATGTAACAACTTTTCTCCTCCAATTCATCCAGAGGCAGATGAGGAGATTATTGCTGAAGATTACGATGACAACAATGTGGATTATGAAGCTACAAGAGTGGAGAGTCTTCCCCCAAACTGGTATAAAGTGTTTGACACTGCCTGGTACGTAAGCAGTTCTACAATATATTTAACAAAGATTACACAGGAATGTTATTCTGACACTGACGTCATTTATTTAAGAAGGCCACAGTGGATCTGTATGTTTGTGGTCAGTGAGTCTAGATGATTTTGTTCAAAGTTTTATATATTAGTAATAAAAAAAACATTTTATTATTATTTTGTCATAATATCTTATTTATTTAATATTTAACACACATACATTTAAGATGACCCACTCTGCTACTTTGTGTTTATGGTTTCGCATTGTTGAAGAAATACATTGAAAATAAATCGTACTGCTTTATTGTATTTTTATTGTTGGTGATTCTACTACTTGACTACACTATGCAGAGTTAGTGTATTTTTTTTAAATCAAATCAAATGCATTCAATTAATCAATTTCTGAAGAATATTATTTAACCTTAATTATTGATTTGTGTTCAAGTTCAACCATTTGATTTTCTGTTTCCGTGAATCAGTGGTCTTCCTTATTACTGGAATGTGGAGACAGAATTGGTGGCCTGGCTGTCCCCAAATGACCCAACTGCAGTGGTAACAAAACCTGCCAAGAAGATTAGAGGTATGGCATCTTAGAGCCTCTGCAACTGAACACTTTGACACGGCACATTTTGACGATCGGCACTGCAATCGTATCACTATGGAAATCTGTTTGCATGTACTACTGGTGTACGACTTACAAATCATTGCAGGTCTGATCACCGTTTGTCAAATAATCAGAGATTGCAGTTCGTTTGTTTTTTTTTTTGTGACTGTTGCCTTTATTTTGTTTGTATCGTTCAGCTGAGGGAGGAGACGAAAGAATTATCGAGAGGCCGTTTGAGAAGTTGGAAAGAGAGCGGGAGCGGGAAAGAGAAAAAGAGCGGGAAAAGGAACGGGAGAAGGAACGGGAGAGAGAGCGAGAGAGAGAGAGGGACGAAGGGAGGGAACGAGAGAGAAGAAAGCCGAGGAGGGAGGACCCAGCGCCGTACAGTAAGACCAAAAGAGGTAATGTTTACATCTGCATCATACATACACAGCACAATACATACACAAGCATTCACAAAATAATGATGCTCTTTTACATGAATGGATGATACATATTTATTTTCCTTACAGGGAGAAAAGAGGATGAGATGGACCCCATGGATCCAAGTGCTTATTCTGATGCCCCGAGGTACAGTATTAACAGTCATGATGATGGAACAAGCTCTTGGTCCTTTCTTTAAATATTCAATCACCAAAACTTTGGACTCTTCAATTCCCACAACTTTGGACTCAATTCCCACAATGCAATTTAATCCATCTTTTAATTAGATCTTCCTTGAACGGCCACATAAGACACAGTCTGAGTAATGAACATGTCCAGTAAACAGATTTTGATGTGTACATTTGGTAGAATACCCCTTTAAATGCAGAGTGTATAAAAACAAACTATTAAAGCAAATGCCATTATGTTTACAGGGGCACGTGGTCAACGGGCCTGCCCAAGCGCAATGAAGCAAAGACTGGTGCAGACACCACAGCGGCGGGGCCCCTGTTCCAGCAGCGGCCCTACCCCAGTCCAGGGGCCGTGCTTCGGGCTAATGCAGCGAACCAAATACCCAAGGAGTAAGCCAGGCTCCCAGGAAACAACTAAGACACAGTTGTACAGTTTGTCTTCCCTTTGCCGTTACAGACTGACACCTCTTAAGTTTTCATTCTGAAACGTGTAAATGTCAGAAATTGAGCGCTGAGCTTCTACACCACCGGTGCTTTTATTCTCTTGTCAAACATGTAGAAATGTTGTAAATACTTTTTTATATGACCTAAAGATTGACTGTGTTGTTGTTAAAGGCCATTAGTGGACTTTATTTGCTAATAAACTTAAAGATTACTGTGATAAAGACTCGTTGCAACTTTTCTTCGTGGGTTGGTGGCAGATCTTGTAATAATATCTGTACAAATACAATTCTTGACAACGTTTTATTACAAAATAGCGATGCTTTAAAATCCATTATTTTTGAATATCACAAAAACAACATTTCACGTGGGATGAAGGGCGGGGGACGTTTGAATCAGTTGTCTGCTGCTCCTACATACTGACAAATGGTGTCGTAATCCAGAGGGAACACTTTCTCGTCATGTCGTTCGAGCTGGACCATCGCCCGACACTTGTTCTTGTCCCGTTGGAGGATACGGCCGACCTGAACACACAACCGCACACTGATTAGTAACGGCACAAACCAGCGCACGTATACGCAGGAACCACGATCCTTTGCTTACCTGTCCTCTGTGCTCGCCCAGTACAACCATTATAGAATCGTTATCACTTTTAGGAATAATGGTTTCCAGCATGTCCTGCTTCACATCTGCCATCGAAATGAGAAACCGTGGGTTTATAACAGTTACTGGAGCAGCAGATATTAAATGTCACTCATGTATTTACCAAATCATAGCCAATAAGGAACTGATGAACCAACACAAAGAGAGACTGAGACGACATTAATGACTCACTGTCCAACAGTCTTCCCTCCTCAGTTCTACACACACAGATAGTCGGACTCAGGACATCCTCCACACACATCTACAAGAAAACAAGACCGATGTTAACAGCTATATTTATTCAAACACTGCAGCTAAAGATATAGACCATGCAGTATGTAGGTGGAGCATCAGTACCTTTGAGTTGTAGTACCTTCCCCCTTTGAAAGCTTTGTCTATGAAGCGAACTTTCAGGTCCCTCTGGAGCCAGGAGGGAGGAGCCGGTGGTCGCCGGGCTTCTTTCACCGGGGGCTTCTCTCTAAGGTGGAAAGAAGAAACTCATTTCAGTATATTTACTCAAAAAAGAAAACATTGACAAATTATTAACTGACAAATAGAAATGAGAAAAAGTGCAGTGTGGTAAAATAATGTATGAAATAAAATGTTAAATACTTCTCCATAAGAAACATGAAAAGCATATGGTTGTATGGAAGGGTACCTGTCTTGAATCGATTCTCTGTGTTTCCTCTTCCTCTCATCCTTTCCTCTCTCTCTCTCTGAAGACTTGCGTTTTGCCTCTTCACCATTACTCTGCCTCTCCTTCTCCTCCCGTCTCTGTTGCTCCTCCTTCTCCTTGTGGGCTTTACCGAGGCGACCTGGTTAATGGGGGAAAAACTGGTTAGCGCGGCGTTAAGTTAAACGTGGCAAACAGAGACACTGCAGTGTTGTGAGTGAGTGACTCTGCGTGGTTATGTTTATATTCTCAACAGCTTAGAATACTGAAAATTCTGTTTAATTAAACTATCATATTGCTACTGGCATTACATATTACTGGTTGAAATGAAAAGTGGGCAGACTGATTTTTGGAAATCTAATCTACTTTGTCTCACAGGAACACAAAACCAAGTCTATCAGCATCCAGATCATTTTCCATGAATGTTAAACTCATTCCTTTGTTGAGAGTTACTCACTGAGGTCTTTGCAGTTTTTGTCGTATTCTTTGCGTCCGACCAGTTTGATAGCATGCTGGCTGATTGTCGCAGACCTGCCGCCGATGGCCAGCTTCACCACGATTCGAGCGTTGTCTGCATCGACGCCTTCAATCTGCAGCACACGAATGAACGTTTTGACAACTTATTCAGAGAAAACAATACATAGAAATAAAACAGGTAGTTGTACGACTCCCTGAATATGGACGCAAACACATTTCAGATCGACGCTACCTTGCCATACAGCTCTTTATGTGCCCCCGACTCCACCAGCACAAAGCCGCCTGGACCCATCACTAGTTCCTCCTCTTTCTCTCTCTCATCGCCTGGCTTGGGGGGGCGCTTGTGTCTGGAGGGCTCCAGGTCCTTTATCGCTGAACGATCAGCTCCGAGACCCAAACCCCTTGGACGGAGCTGGTGTTCGATTGGCGTCACGTGTCTGAGTAGACGGGAAACGAAAGAATGAAAGAGATGGACATGTGCAGGATGTCAAAGAGGCCGGAGGTGCACACAGCTCGTCTCTTGTATTTGAAAATGAGGCGACTCGAGTACAGAGATATGTGTGATCCTGTCAATTGCTTCTCCTCATGAAAAAAAAATACTAATTTCCTGTAATTAGTGGTTTTATAGAATTACAGTAGACAAAATGATTGCAGGTTAATGCGCAGAAACATTCAGATTTCACTAGTTGAAATAATATCTAATATTCACAGTGGAAATACAGTCAATGTCGGATCAGTATTCATCTCAATGATCATTTTCATTATAGATTAGTCTGTTGATTGATATTGAGTCATTGTTATATTACTAATTGTTAGTATATGAAATATACTCCGTTTAGCATATTTGCTTGATTGAACGACATAAGCAATTTAGCATCAAAATTGCTGCCAATTGTTCTTTTGTCAGTCAATTAATCGATTGTTTCAGCCCATATTTATGTGGTGCAAGTTAAGCATAATGTTAAATTAGATAAGATAACGGTAGAGTAAGGTGCCAGTTAATTACTCACTGTTTAAAGGTGCGTCCAATGCCTTCCTCTTTATTCCAGCCCATCCCTTTAAGCATAGCGATTCCATAAGCCTCAACAGGAATGCTCTCATAGTCTGCCTCTGTCGACTGACCAACACACACAGCGAGACACTCGTTAAAAGCTCAAACAACCCGAGAAAAGAAATACAGACAAAACAGTCTGCATTTAATATGTATATCAGAGCTAAATGAGGTGCTTATGTAATCTTTGGATTCTGAAACACAAAAAGCTTGTCGTGGCGACTGACTGAGAGAAGCAGTTTTGAATGCCAGTCTTACTCAGCCTTTTGGCTCCGGGCTGTCAAGACTCGGTGACTGAAGTCGCCAGGCAGCAGCCCTCATCAGAGCGCTTGGCCCTGCTTCATCTCTGCCTCCACAGACGGCTTTCCTCTGAGGGAAGCTGGGAGTACGGCTGCATTACAATGAGCTCCGGGGCGCAGCGAGCGCGTTTCCCCCCCGCCCCGACTCTCATGTTCTGACAGTCACATCTGCAGCGACCGAGAGCAGATACGGGACGACAGTGACGAGACGCGCGGAGGCCTCCGACGGAAAGAAGAGACATCCGATTGGTTGCCTGCGTGTCTCTGGGGAGAACGTTGACGCCTGTCTGCCACCCAAGCGTTACTGTACTGACAAAGTTAGCCGCACCACTGTGTATACACACAGGGAGGTTATTTTACTCAGACCGTCAGCACTTTCACGTATTCAAATTTCAATTCGGAGTCAAAGTAGCCAGTCTACCAAATGTTTTTTGTACTGTCAAGCGTTTTTCTATGCTCACTGAAATGCCTCCTTGGCAGATTATATTGTGATCTTCACATCCGATACCAGAAAAAATGAACAATTAACTAAGGGCATACGAGTAATTTCCTCCTCAAACAACTATTATGCAAACCCTAGCTGCCAACAGTAGAAAGCTTACTCAAATAAAAGTACAAAGGAAACTCCCAGGTGTATGTACAATAATTGATTCAACACTTAATTAAATGTATTAATCTGTTAAATCATCCAATCTCCCTCACCTCTTTAAATTTCTCTGCTGTTGGGGGGTACTTTCTATGACTTGACTGTATTTCACCTAGCACTTAACAAATACTGCATATATTAAAATACACCACATGGTTTTGTGCTCCCAGACTCCACTATAGTTGCAATGGAAAGATCCTGATGTGATTATACGGGAATAACGAAGACGCAAATAAGAAAATTGTCCAATCGCTGTTTCCACTTGTCTTTAAACAGGGTACTAGAAAACAAGCCCTGAGAATAACAAGAAGCACACATGCTTTGTTGTGCACCTCTGCTTCAGATTAGATTGTGTTTCTGTCACACAGTTAGTGTCCATACTTACAGATTCAGGCCGTAGATCCACCTTTACACGGTCTCCATCCTCAAAGCCGTCAGGCACCTTGTTTTGCATTAACAATGGGATGGCGAGGTTGGGGTTCATTTCTGACTGGGGGCCGTTTTGCCACTGCTCAAGCTGCCTCCGTGAGTCTACAAACCGGAAATAGAGATGTATAAGGAGCTGTGTATGAGGGGTTGAGATAACCTCGGCCTTCCAAACAAACACAAACACACGTATATTCATTCGAGTTAACTGTACATACCTTCAATGAGCTCCTTGACAGCCTGGGACTCCACAGAGTCATTGTCTTCGGTTGGTTTCTGTGTTTTGCCTCCACTCGCCTCGCCCTGGACCGCTCGGTCCGCTCTGTGCCAGCGGTTCTTCTGGATCAGAGGGATGATGAGCTCTTTGGGCTTCTCGGATGGTTTTGAACTGCAGCACAGAGTGACGTTAGCGAGGTTAGCTAACTGTTAGCAGTCAGTGCCGCATCAAAACAAGATTTACTTGCTGTCTAACGTTTAAATCTACGTCACATTTTCCAACAAAGTCTAATAATTTAACTGTTAGCTATCAGAATGGGAAAGTAAAAGTTAGCCGTTACGCTAATGCGAATGTATGTATTAAATGATAACCGGTATGCTAGTTAGCATTAGCATACGAAGCCTACCTTTGCAATTCTCTTCTGTCAATTCCGGTCAGATAATCTCTGTCATCTTTCTTTAACCCGGCGTCGCCAGTCGACGGTTTGAATTTGCTAACTGTTTTGGTAAAACCAAACGACACCGCCGCAGGTTTTCTCTCTTCCTGGTCCCCAGAAGGAGCAGATTTAGGGGAACCCGCATCTTCCCCGTTCGACGCCATCATTGTTTGTGACCACACACAAATAAGAGAAAGTGTTCTGGTAGTTGTAGTTTTGCTTAGTTGGACTTGTTGTCTTTCGGTGTTGGAGGAATACTTCAATTCCCGCCATGCATCAAAATTAAAGGTACAGCGACCTGCTAGTTCAGCGCACACTCCTGTGGATTTGACAAAAAATGTGATAATAATCCACAGGTAAGAGAGAAAGCTAGACAGGAAAGTAATACAGTTTGCTAAAATATCAAAATACTTTTTTGATATATATATATATA
>NW_022280035.1:5207098-5235034 GCF_004355925.1 Anarrhichthys ocellatus | reverse complement strand
ATATATATATATATATATATATATATAATTATAATTATATATAAATATGTGTGTTCTTAAAAAATATATAATGAAATTACATTTTGTGGACTGAATTGTCAAAACAGTAAATTCAATATGATATGAATAATATATATTTTGTGATAATTTTACATTTGTTGCAGAATGTTGTCTGCTGTACATTTTGTTCATTTCTTTTTTGACATTTTGCATTATTTCATGGGCCTAATTTCTTATTTTTAAATCAATCCCGATTCTATTTTTGAAAAATAAGAATTATTGATGTGTTAGGGCTGGGTCCGATGCTCATTAAAGTTGTATCTAAACTAAAACTCGCAGCCTTTAAAATGGAAGATTTGTGACTGTGACCAAGTGGCACTCGCCATAACAGCATAATAACAAATACATATTCAAACGGTTTTTAATCTGGTTCTCACGCCTTTAAGACCTTGTTGTAACTCGTAAGCGAAAAGCGATGCTGCTGATGCAGGTACACCGTGTGAGAACAATAAAGGGGCGGTACTTTTAACTCTTTTTATTCCCTCCCCACTGGGCTCCTTAACTTCCCAAGATAACCTTCTCATTTGCCTTTTACCGTTGTTTCCTTCCTTGAAAAATGTCCTTTTTGGAAGCAAGATAACCAACCTGAGCGCACGTGCTACCTGCCTTCTTCTAATCCAATCTGATGTTCGACAATTGACGCTCCGCGCCCTGAGAGCACCGCGCCTGCAGTTCAATGACACCTCTACCTGGTCAATCCGACAGAAGCAACGTTTCTTTTCTTTCCGGATCGCTGCAATATAATTAAAACATGTATCGGTAATTATTTAACCTGCACGATCTGCTGAACGAGGACTAGGAGGATGGATTAAAGGAGGAGAAAAGCGAACATGAAAGGTAAGAAAGTCCAGCACTTATATTGTCCGATAGACTTTACAACAAGTTAAACAGCACGCTTTCCTCCATGACATGTATCCATCCTCCACGTTGTTTATAGCATGCCTATAACATGCAGCAGCTGCTAAATTTGTAAGCCGCCGCTGTCAGGTTTGCCCGTGTGTGTGTGTGAGTATTTTCCCTCTCTCGCTCCTCTCTCTCTCCTCTCTCTCTCTCCTCTCTCCTCTCTCTCTCTCCTCTCTCCTCTCTCTCTCTCTCTACAAGATCACCACGGCTCTCAGAGCATCACTGTCCAAATATCCCGTCAGCCGCGCACATCGCCCCTGACTTTCTCTGGGATACGGTGGTACCACATCACTGCATTCCCACACTGCTTTTTTTTTTTTTTAATCACACACCAGCTGCTGCTGCTGCTGCTCTGTAAACATCTCGTATTTATTTAAGTCCTATTATTTAACCTCAGTCGGGTCGATGTATATAGACGCGTTCAAACGGATCCTCTTTGAAAGGCTGAACTGCTTGAAAAGAATGTGTGTGTGTCAGCGCCAAGGCAGGTCAGTATTTCCCCTATTTATGAGAAATATGAGAATCTGTTGTGTGTAATCCAAGTGTGTGTGTGTGCGTGAGAGAGAGAGAGAGAGAGAGAGAGAGAGAGAGAGCTAGAGGGTGTGGGTGAAAGAGTGTGTGCATGTAAACTATAGTCAGTGTGTGTGAAAGAACAATGTGGGTTTGTGATGATGGTGGCAGATAAGAATCCTTTTGACATTAACTTTACCTCCTTTAACAGCAGGTGTGTGTGTGTGTGTGTGTGTGTGTGTGTGTGTGTGTGTGTGTGTGTGTGTGTGTGTGTGTGTGTGTGTGACATGATTACATTTTGAAAAGTTTGTTGAGGCGTTTTTTTTGTAAATGTTTGTTTGTTTTTACTTTTTCAATCTCGCGCTCCAGAAATTGTCTTAATCACATGCAAACACAAGCCCATGTTCATTGCACCTGTGCCCATTTTGCCTTGAGAAATAGACCGACTTGCGAAATGTACTTTGTAGTTCACGGCCAGGTGTGTGTGCAAGCATGTGTGTAGTGTGCCTTGCAGCTGTTCATGTGCGTGTATGTGTGTTGTTGCTGTTCATTTAGGGTGTGTCCCTGCTCGATACAGGGTGCTTGTTTTGGAGTGATGGATGTTTGACCCTGACTCAATAGTGTGCATTTGCTCTGGATTTGGAGAGCAGTCAAGGTTATACTCTTGTAATGAATCATTAATTTGTTGGAAGGCAAGGAGAGACGTGTGCTGTTCGACTGTCCATGCTCTCGTGCCGCTCTGGTCCTCACACTGCTTACTTTCCCTCAGCACAGCACTGTAACTCAGCAGAGGCTTGTGGTTCTATTCTGCGTTTCTCCTTCTTTGATTCTAGTTCTCAGCCCAAGTTTGAACCACCAGTAAGTGCAAACGCATGTCGACGAACATGTCGAAGGAGGAACACGACTCCGCTCTCAGGATGAAACGAGGTGCATTTGTCCTCCTGTCGTAGTAATGCACGTCACCTGGGAGTTGTTGATTGTCTAATTATGTACCTCCTGTGTCCTTCGGCATCATGCATATTAATGCTGCTGTCTTAAGGTGTGGTAAAAACAAAGTGTCCATTTGTGTGTGTGTGCATGCAAGGCAGTTTACCCTTGACAGGGCAGGGCTATGCAGGCATATTCTCCCATCTGTGGTCCAAACCTTTGCTCCCAGCCACTGCATTTAGATTCCGCAGTTGTAGCCTGCACTATTCTTAGTCCTCAACAGTTCATGTGCCGTCTGATGTGAAATTTCAACAACATTCCCATGCTTGCCCGTGTCCCTGCCTCGATACATCGAGATTCAATTTGGATTGGATAAGATGCTTTTTAAGTGGTTAGACTCGGACTTAGGTGGCAAATCAATAACTAATCAATGACAGTTTGTGGAGTTACAGTATACACAGTGCCATATTTGAAATGTCAAGACGGCAATGAATCCATGTATCCTTGAGTCAGATCGGAGTTGGACAACACTGGAATCAATATCAGGTGGTGAGACAGGCAGCAGGAGCAGGTGAGGGTCACCTTCACCCATCCCTACTGAATCAGCACTATCTTACACACACGCACGCACACACACACACACACACACACACACACACACACACTTACTTGAAAGGCCTGCTTAGGTTACCAAACTGCGACCTCACAAAAATGCTCATTATAGTGAACTGAACTTCCCCTCCACTTCCTCATGAATACTTCATTTTGTCATTATGATTTCAGCCAGTCTTTCATAAGGTTACAGCACCCACCTCTGTGTTGATTCTTCTGTTTTATTCCATTTTCCTTCAAAGCCGCCACGAACCCCCCCCCCCCTGCCGCTTTCCCCATTTCTTACTCACTTATCCATCATCATTGTTGAAAAGCTGATTTGCTCTGTTTAATTAAACCGCTCTCTCCCTCCCTGATAGGAGCCAGCATCTCATCTCTGATCTGTAATGCATCCTGGCAGATTGAGTGAGAGGACCTGTTGTCATTCAGTGGTGTTCCTCAAGAAGAGCAGTGTGTACACAACATGCCCCGCTAACGTGCCCCCTGCCTTAACCTTGATCCTGCGACGATATAAGATACCGTTTGCCCAAAGGGAACACCACCGAGCCTGTTTTATCCTGCCAAGTGTGTGTGTGTGTGTGTGTGTGTGTGTGTTTGTGTGTCACTCCAATGCTCATGTATGTTTCAATCTTACGCTAAGTCCCTTTGTATGTAGTCAACACAAGAGCAGCTTTAACAAAATCACACACTGGAGTAGATTGTGGGTTTATTGATGGCGTGCAGAGAACAAGGCATGTCCTTTCCATTCCATGTATTCTTATCAGCTTTCTCATGTATTGAGTTTAAATTGAGAGAGAGTTTCTGCGAGCGTCTACGCCACCGTGTACGACACACGGAGATATTTTGTGTTTTTGTTTTTTTTGTGTTTTTTTTCAACCCACAAGCATTTAATCTTTTATTTTTAAATCTGCCACTGCTGTCTGTTTTGTGTTGAGCACTCCCGTGCCCTAGATTTGGAAGTGAGTGAGCATCAGGGCGAAGCTTTAGTGCACCCCACGTTGCTCGCACAGTTCGGTGTAAATGTTCGGCGGGAGAGGTCAGGGCACTGAAGTCAGATAAGACGGCGAAATCGGAGCAGTGAGAACGCTCATTTCCGTATGCCTGCTCCTCCACCAGTCTTAGTTATTTAAGAAGATATTCATGATTAGGAGCAGTGCGCTTCACAGGTTGGAGTGAAGAGATGAGCTTATGTGTTTGATATGTTGGATGGGTTCAAGTTAAGGGTTGGGTTTTGGGTTTTCCTCACCTCCCCTTGGCACAAAATACCTGCTTTGCAGCTCGAGGGCTAACTCAGACATTCCGAGATTTTCATTATGCCATTTTTGATATCATTGGTGGAAATGCGTGAAAATTTTATGATGTTAAGATTGGATTTAAAATTAATCAGCAACCATTCTGATAATTAATTAATCATTTCAGTCATTTTTTAAACAGAAATGTTTCACTTTCACTGGTTCCAGCTCCTCAGTTTGGAGGATTTGCTGGTTTTCTTTGTCTTTTGTGACAGAAAACTAGACGTCACCTACGTATATGGCTTTAAAAATTGTTAGTGGACATTTTTCACAATCTCAAATTTTTTAGATGAATGGATTCTTTTTTTAAATAAACAAATGAATCAGTAGTGAAAGCAGCCCTAGTATAATGCTTTCCCATTAAATAATGTTTCTGCAACTAATTATTACTCAATTATCGATTCTTTTTCAATTAATCGATTCGTCGTTAAGTTGAAAATAATCAATATCAATATACAATGATATTAAGAAGGAAGATTAGCAAAACATATTTATTAATTTTCCTTGTTGAATGATTCAAATGATTACTTGATTATCAAAATCTTCGGTTATTTGTGGATCAATGAATCAGCAAATAACAAAATCACTGTTCGTGTTTTAAGCTATCATTCACACTGACCCCTGTGTACTGAGGATTGCTCTCTTAAAGTTTACCTTTACTTATGTAGTAACAGTGCATGAGGTCACTTTATTAAGTAACCACCAGTCATACTGACTTTTGTCTGGCTTATACAGACTGAGAAAGAACCTTGAGTCTCTGCACTTGCAGAGAGACCAACAAATGTAGCCATTAGGCATGCTGGTCTCATCCTGACTGACAAAACACACAGTCGGTCCATCAATATTCTCTAAAATTCACATTTAGGAAAGACAACTATTCGCTGTCCTGAACTTTGAGTGAGCATGCAAAAAATACCAAATAAGCTGACATAAAATCAGAGAGCGTTCTAGCTGAGCCAATTCAACCGGCTAATTTCATTACTGTAGACCTCATTCAGAGCGGAAAGCGATTGCAGACAAGAGAGGGAACAATGGCTCCACCAAGTCAAACCAACAGAAGCTTTTATGAGCGTAGACTGTCTCCGCTGCTCATGTAGTGCAGAGAAGCTGTTCAGTGACATGAACACTAACAGTTCAGACTAAAGAGCCGAATTAGAGCAGAATCTCACGGCAAAAGCTGATTGTGTGAAAGTTTCCCATCTTTGCAGAAGTTTCACAAACTCCGCTGCGGTCAAAGCCGATTATGTCAGAGAGCGAGCTACCAGCTGAGAGACGGCTTTGATTGGGATGAGGGCCGGCATCTAGATAGACATCAGGAACATGGGGAGAATCACGAGAGCTGACAGTCACTGCTTTCCCCACAAAGCCTCACTGATGCCACTGATGCGGGCGGATGTTAGAATAGGTGTTGAGCTGCAGGAATGATGGTGAAAGTCGTGCAGTTGTGTTAAAATACGGTTTGAAAAGGAAGTGTGTGCACGTCTGACTTCACCCTGCTGGATAAATCTGTCGAGACAAGTTTTTGTTGTTTTCTTCTTCTTCACTTTGACAGAGCTACTTTCTACCGAGCAATTCAATTATTCACTCGTCTTAATTGATGTGTTTTGCCCATGCCCCTTTTTTTCCTGAAGGTCTTCCGAGACGCTCTCTACTCCAATGTCAAATGCTATTCCCTCATGTCCTTGATTCGTTGCTCCAAGTTGACTTTGAATTATTGAGCTCCACAGCAAAGCTCATCTGTGTAACCTTAATAAATTAAAACCCTCGAGATCTGACCTGAAGTAACAGCTTACTTAGTCCGTCCTGTATGAAGAAGATGTTTCGCTCATGACTATGAGCTGCTCGGGGTATTTTGTTCGGGGTAATTTTAGCATTATCACTGCTGCGCCTTTAGGTACTATTACAGTGCAACAATTGGGATGTTGAGTTTGTTGAGATGAAGCTTAAAGTACAGTTTGTCTTTTCGAGGAAAATGTAATTGTTGCGGTTAATTAACTACAAACAATGAATGTTCTCTGGATGCCACTAGCGAGTATTTATATAATTCAGGGCTAAAAGGCACATTTCAAACAGAAAAACACCGTGTGGGGCAGCTGTTTATACTACACACTGATTCATTATAGCCTTCAGCATTTGCTTTATGCCTTCTGATTCAAACAAATATTGCAAGTAAATTAATAAAAACAACTCCCAAGAATAGCCTCGAAGTCAAGAGGATGTGTGTTTTGCCACTGACAGATTGCTGTGGTTTGAAATTACACTGGAAGGCCGGGGTTGCAGGCTGTAGAAATCCTGAGCAGGTCGCTGCTGAAGAAGAAGTCAGTGAAACAAGATATGTGTTGGTCAGCTCTTTCCTGACCTAAAGGTCAGAAATCTCAATAGAGCATTCTTTTTATAGGGCTAGATATCCTTGAAACCATGTCCTCCATATCTAATATGTTGTTGGCTGTATATAATTCATCTGGAGTAATGCATATGCTGTTTTTAGCCACACTCGTGACCCGGCCCTTGGGATTGCAATAACGACCGGTCCACCACTTTGAGAGTGAAATATCTCAAATTATCTGCAGACATTCATGGTTCCCAGATGATGAATCCTACTCTTTCATGATCCCCTGGCTTTTCCTCTAGGGCCACCATAAGGTTGACATGTTTGTAGTGAAATATCTTAACAACTATTGGATGACATTTGTGTTACATTTGTTCTCCTCGGGATAAATGGTAATAACTTTGGTGATCCTCTGACTTTTCATCTAGTGCTTTTCATTAATTTGCGTAACAACAAATACCTGCAAATATATCTATCCCATTAGCTTATTATTGCTAATTAAGAAGATATTAGAAAATATACTTTATTAATCCCCATTCTGTTTAGCAAATGTGAGCCTGCTAACACGCTAAACTAATATGGTGAACTTGGTGAACATTATAGCTGCTAAACATCACCACGTTAGCATTGTGGCTTTGTTCAAATTGAAACACTGTGAGTGACTGAAGGTCATCATTGTACTGTGCAGAAGTGCAGTATGACAGCTTTCTTTGTTCTTAAAGCAAATCACAGGGCAACATTACATTCAAATTGCATTCTTTGCAAATCAATGTCACAGAATTACGCCACTCTCTCATCTGTTAAGATCACTTTGTGACAAACGGTGCATTCCTCCCCAGACTCGATGGCAACCTAGCAGTGTGTTTTAAGTGCACACAGTAAGATGAGCGTGCAGTGGCCCGTTTGTAGCATCAACACCAACATCAGAGTGGAGCAGTGTCAGAGCAGCGTCAGGGTGTGTCTGCGGAGGGACGAGTCCAGGCTTCAGCGGACATGACAGGCTGGGGCTCATTAAACCCCCATCAGACGCAGGGGGTAAAGACAACAGCTACAGCTCGGGCAACACACTGTGTCCATACACTGTGTCCATAGACACACATTGTGACTGTGTAGGCCCAACAGGACCGGGTAATCCTCCAGACCTATCAGTTGTTGTATTCTAAGCGTTTCAATCATTGCTGAGAAATCTTTAGATAAAGCATGAAGAGACTAACGGCTTATAGAATGATTGTTCAGGATTGATGCGCATGGAGAATCGTTGCATATGATTAGATGGAAAAAGTCGATGCCTTTGTTTTTATTCTCTTCTCACGACATACTAAATGCAAGCATTATTTCTGTGTTGTCTGTGTGGGTGGATGGCTGGCCGGCTTTGGGGCTGCAGGTCGACAGTGTAGCCGCAGAAGGTTTCACAGTGGGGTAGAGAGAGAGGGACTGGGGGCAGGTTTTTTGGCAAGGATGAAGTGATAAGCATAATTTCTGGTTGAAACATGGCGGCGTAAACTGCACTACTTGTTTAATCGTGTTTTGTTCAAATGTGCTACAACAACAGTGACAGGCTTTGAAACAAGACTGAAATGCAAGTTGTGCGTTTTGCGGTTCTCGATGAACCAGCTCAACCGTTTCCTAAAATCTGACTGCTTCAGCTCAGGACTTCGCCTGAGCTGAAGTCCTGCAAGGTCAAACAAGTGAGTCCGATGTCAACCTCAGGCGGTGTGGTGCCTCACGATCCCTGTCTGACCTCTGTGCTCTGGGCAAAAAAAACAGCACATACAAGCCATCTAAGTTACATATTTCATTCTCGCCCTATTTCTGCTTTTTCTCTTCTAATCTCTCTCTACTCCCTGCCTTCCCCTCCCCCTTTTGTCCGTCTCTGTATATAAAAAGCCACCGGGGAGCCCCTTCTTTTAGTCCAGCAGTAGGAGAGAGGCTGGACGAAGAGGATCCCTGTCAGATCTGCCAGTTGAATGACCAGTCAAGTGTAAAAAGGATTATTATTATATCCTGTCCGTCTCTCACTCTTCAAAGCAGTCTCATTAAGCCTGCTGGACCAAAGGACCCAGGGTGCCCCTGCTAAGGCTGGGCTCGGTGTTGCACTCAGGGAAGCCTTGGGCGTTTTATCCCCGCCCTGCCGTGGGTCGTCATAGTCACACAGTTGTTAAGAGGATTGGATCTTGGTGAAGTGATGTGTAATTGCTAATCTCCTGACCACGATGGAACTGGAGATCAGGATTGTCCATGAGGAATATTGCTTTCAAGCAAGTTTGTATCAGTGTAGGTGTAAGTTCAAAGGAATAGTTTGACATTCGGGAAAATACGATTTGTTTTGCATTCTTAACCAGATTTAGATGAGAAGATCAATACCGCTTTCGTACCTGATCTTTGGATGTAAAGATACAGCCAGGAGATGGTTCACTTAGCTGAGCATAAAGAGAGAAGGCAGGAGTGAAACACACAGCCTGGCAAAATCCACCTACCAGCAAGCTCACTGATACACATTAAATATCTTGTTTTTGATCCCATAGATTTGTTCTCTCTGGTCAACAGATTTGATGTAGACGCTGTCTCTAAATTACCTCAGATCTATTTTGACATTTCTTCACTTCAGTTGCTTGTTATATATATGGACCAACATATAAACCATTACAGTATATCTGCAATAAGCTTATATCGGGTGATATATTGGCCTGGCCAATTTATCGGTGTAGCGTCCTGGACATAACTCCTTGTTTTCAGTCTTTATGCTAAGCTAAGCTAACGGTCCCCATGGTTCCAGCTTCACATTTAACGGACAGGCATGAGAGTGGCATCAATCTTCTCATCTAACTCCTGGCAAGAAAGCTAATTATCATATATCCCAAAATGTCAAACTATACATTTGTTGTTTACATGCCATGTTTGTCTTTTGGATTCTGTTACCCCACCTCTGTTGTCCTGTGTGTGTCAAGGTGACACACACAGGACGTCAGAGGAACGTTGTCCGCTCTCTCCGGACATCACAGCTGTCAAACAAATCTTCACCATGTCAGCTACATCCTCAGCCCCACACACACAAACACACAGCTGCTCCCCAGGAAACATGTTGCCGCAAAACGCATTGAGCAAACAATGGAAGAATCTGTCCTGAAGAATACCAACAGGGTAATTATTCACTGTCCAGAAAAATCTATAACGATCTATATTTGTTTGAAAGCATCATGCATCACATACAGAAAGTACTGCAGTGTCACTGCAGCTACAGGTGCTGAGCTCACCTGTCGAAACATTTGTGCATTCAATCAACGACCCGTACCTTTATCGAATGAGCACTATCGAATGAGCACTAACTCCTATGTTGTGTGTTTACCTGGAAACATAACATCAGCCTGCCCTGCAGCAAGTGCAATCAACATCAAGGATGGCTATCTGTTCTTTGTGGGTGGATAGTCTTGCACTGTGCTGTGGTGTGTTTGCATAAAACAAAGGCACAGTTCCCATGTGTTGTGTTGTTCCTGACTTCCAGGCTGCCATGCTCTCAGTGACAAAACATCCTCACCCATTTGGCTGGGAATTATTCATGACCTTTGCTAAATCTGAACACGACTCCCCAGACCTCAGACATCGACAACTGAAAAAGGTTAAACAGCAAAACAACCTTCTGCCTGAAGTCACAGGATATTTCCCGAGATTTTTTTGTAACTGACACTTTTGTGCTGTCTCACACCTTCTGCTCACCCTTCGATCCTGTTTTGCTTTCCTCTCCAGCTCCTTTGCCATGTCTAAGACAGCGGTGAAGAAGCTGCACTGGCGTTCCAGGGTGCAGGACAGCTTCGTCCCCTTGCTGGACTCGTCGGGGGAGCTGGGTATCGCCATTGGCGGAGGAGCAGACTATGGAGAGTTTCCTTTTGTCACGTCGGCTCCAGGAGGTGGAATCACAGTGGGGGATGTCATCCTAGAGATTGGGGGAACACCGGTATTGGGAATGACATTAGGAGATGTCCGTGGTGTCCTCAACTCCTGCCCTCATCCAATCCGCATCAAAACTGTGTCACCAGGTATGACTCAGCATTAGTCTGTAGCTCATTGTTTTGTTGGACGTGTAAATAATCAGCACACAGTCAAGAAGAGGTGTGAACATAACAGACTGCATGGCCTCTCCTTCTGCTAAGGGCATTTATGTATTACACATCGCCCATAATAATGCCTTAAATCTTCTCTCCCTAACACTGCAGACATTCTAACTTGTTGCTGTTTATGTTTCGCACCATTGCTCTTATACATTCATCGGACTACACCCAAACAATCTGGTGCACTGGAGACCAAGCTGTCAGCCATAATAATGTTACCCGATGACCCTCAGCTGACTCTCACAAGCCCAATCTGCAGCCTGTAGCATTCTGATACCGATTTGCACTCGTCAATTAGTCTGGATATGTCAAGGCGATCGGTCAATATGTGGGAAGGAGGTCAAAATTGCCGATGACACATGACAAGAGTGTGGCGATAAAGTTGTCTGTCACCCCGCAGGAGGCCTTGATGTTTAGAACAGGAGGCCGGGGGAACGGATGTCTTTGTTGACTGTGAACAGAGCAATATGTCTCCCGAGTGTCACCTGACCGCCGCTCCCGATGGCCTTGCTTGCCAGATTGATAGCTGATTTGGCCGCCGGGTGTAGATGGGGACCGTTGCTCCTGGTTCCTCTGCTGCTGGTAGATCCATTATCATTTCTGAAGTCGGCCCGGCCCTCGCTGGGCAGCTCGACTGCGTGTAGTGTGGACAGTGATGGATGAGCTGATGCGCCGTGTTGCTGTACCACACCTCCTCCTACCTCCACTACAACTTCCTCTGAAATACAGGACACCAGGCTGCATTCCCCAGAGGCAGGCAGCAGTTTAAAGGTTTTAACGCTAATACTGGCGCTCTGTGGACAAAAGCAAAGACTAGTAATACCATCTGTCCATCAAATTTAAAGTTTCCATCTGTGGTTTCAGCATTGCCCTATAGCTCTTCTTTGTATTCTTTTAACCTTGACACCTCACTACCTTGCTTTAATGGTAGCCCATATGTGAGAGCTGATGATGAGATCTGAATTATGCTCTTCAACATTCTTCAACAGCAGCTGTTTTATAACATAATGAACAAAAGGCCATCATTTCCCCTAAAAGGCAGCTGGCTAGGTTCAGTCCTATGTACATGCAGATGACTGCCTCCGGTAATAAAGTTCTACCGCTGTGACGGTTTTTAATAGCACACAATTCAATCTGCCTCTGGGCAGAGCCGCTGTAACAGACGGTGGGGGTAGGGGGGTGACGGGCGTGTGGATAGCTGGGCAGCAGCCTGGAAGGGAAGCACCGACAGAGTGGTCGTCTGTCAAGCTAGAGTTGCTCTCAGCCAATCCATAACAGCAAGTGACCTGTCATCAGAGGCCGTAAAGCACTTGAGATGATATTGAGAGATCAGATAGAGGAAGCTTAGCCGCCATGAGGGGCTCTGCCTGACGTGGTGACAGCCTCAACTGTTGTGTCTGCAGCAATTAACCCACAGGTTGTTACATATGCATGAGGGAGTCGGGAAAACACATTTCATACTCAGGATCTGTGAGGTGATATCAGATCAGTAGGTGTGAATGTGAAAGCCTAGGTTGTAAAATGCTCGTGTTAAATCAAGCCTGGCAGCAGTAAAGATTTAAATAAACTTCAGTCTCTATTTTACGGTCTACAAACAAATCTGAGAGTGAATATACAGCATCAGAGTGCTTGTGCTTACTGAGCTGATTTCTTAATTTCTCTCTCTCTCTCTCTCTCTCTCTCTCTCTCTGCTTCAACCTCTCCCTGCCACACTTGTATCTTTGCCCTTCCCTCAGGCTCCACATTGTGCAAGGATCTCAGGTTGTATCTGAGCAAATGTTTCACGCCCAGCTCGCTGGACAGCCAACTTCAGCAGGTCATCCGAGAGAACCTCTACCTCCGCGCTGTACCTTGTGAGTCCCATTTTGTGCTTTTCTTCCGGCCTTCAATACACTGTTTCTCTCCATAAACCTTGTCTTTATATTTTGTGTCTAAGTACGTCCTTTAAGTCACCTGTGCAGATTTTTGTGCTGGTGCCCATATACTGTATGTTTCAGGTTTAAGACAAATATCAAGTACATTTTCACAATGCTCATGATATTAATCCACTCAGGCATATCGCTCTTAAAGGGTACCTTTGGTATTTTTCAACATGGACCTTATTTTCCCATGTCTCAGTGTGTCAAAGGGACTAATGGGGACAACAATCTTTGAAATTGGTCCAGCTTCAGACAGCAGCCACTAAACAGGCTGCAATGTTATCGCTCGCAGCAACTCCTCACCGTCAATTTATGTCCACTAAAAGTGCTGTTTTTTGACTGATAAAACGTCTTTCTTACCTTTTGCTTTCTGTTTGTTATTGTGTCAGTTTGTTGTGTTGGAGAGCAGAAACAATAGCTTGGTATTATCTAAAAGATTTTCAATGTCATGGCTCAATATTTTGCTAATTTTGACAATGTTTATGTGACGCAAGATTTCAGAACGAGACTTCTCAGAGTGAAACATAATAACAAACAGATCAGATCAAGCAAAAAAGTAAATAAAAAATTTGTAAGATCCTTTCCATAATTTTGTCCGACACTTATTTTTTAATTACAATCTGAGCCCGTCAGTGACAAAAAAAACAGCACTATTAGTAGCGTAGTATTAGTTTTCCTCAATACTGGATCAATTTTTTTTTAAAGTCACTCTCAAAAACTTGATAGGGTCCAGGTTAAAAAATACTGAAGTTACTCTTTAAGTTACGGTCCTCATTAATTCTTTGATAACACATCTTGTTGTTGCCGCCATGTGAATAATTTGGTGTTAATTGGCTCCTAAGCCCACAGAACTGTTTCCCACACTTCCTTGTGTTACTGTATGCAACCAGAACTGAAGATGAAATAATGAGAAAAAACATTGACACATTATAGCGGCCTGGTTATACGACTAAAGTGAGACAGAACATGTACCGTATGTGCAATCTGTTTGGACATTTCCATAGCAACACTCTGTATTGTTGCTGGGTTTATCCTCATTGGCAGTCTCCACCTTACAATCCCCACCCCTGTGCTCCAGGCTATTCCTTTGTTTGGGTGGTGGTATTAAATGTGGTTATTCTGTTTGACAGGTTCTTTTTTTATCAGTGCAGCTTTTGTATCATCCCCTGAAAAAGAGGCCCATAGTCTACACAAGTAGATGCTTATGCATCAAGCACAATGGCAGCCAAAGGCAGCTAGTTGTAGTACATCTGTTGCTATCTTAATCCTCTATAGTATGACGTCACTGGAGAGGGCAAGAGGATATAGCAGCCGTGCAGGGTTTTTCTCAGAAAGATCTGTGCCTGTGATGTAATTTTCTGACTTGCGTTGTTCTGTTTTTTTTTTTTTTTTTGTTCTGTTCAGGTGGTAGTACGGAGGAGACAGACCACCTAGTGTGTCCGCAGTCTTAACCTTGTGTGGCAGGGTGGAGTTGTCGCTAATCTCTCCTTTAGTCCAGGAAGTAGGTCATGTGGGGCAGTCTGCCACCACAACACACAACGCACTGGCTGACAGAACAAGGCCCAGGTCAAAACTCCCATGATGGTGCAGAGAAAGATAAAACTGTCTCTCTTCATGTACAGCATGCATATTCGCACTATGGTAAAATTGCAGCTTTATTCATATGAAGCTTTCTCATTACTTAGCCCTGCATGCGTGCATCTACAAGCAGCTGCTCAGGGAGTGAATTGGCCAAATAAATATCAGAGCTTTTAGCCGTTTCAGAATAAGAATAAAGAGGATTGGCATATACCAATTTAGAAAAATCAGTAAGTCGATGTTTGGTGTATATACACTGTATTTATTGGCACAATGCTGTAATATACTACATTAAGCAGGCCAGCCTTCCCCTGCCGGTGGTGTCAAACTTTGGGAACAACTTCCCGTCTTTGAGTTCTGTCTTTTAGTGAGAGTGACAACAAGGCAGGCTCAGCCCTCCGGGTGTGTAATCCTCTGATCTGCTGGAGATGTCACAGTAAGATGCCGTTGTTCTCGTGCCGATACCAACGCACGCACTCTAGCTTGATCCCGAGACAGCTTGGAAACCTTTGCTTCTCATTCTCAGACCACTCGTAGATATAGAGGAGCATATTTTTATTTTTGTCGTTTTGTTGTTTTTACGTCGAGGAGGCAGCTATGCTTGATACGGAGGAGTTTTCATCAGTGGCTCATTGTGGCCCCCTTCAGGATCATATGTATGTTCCTCCTGTCTCAGGAGACTCTTTGCTGTAGTTTGTTATTTTGTCGATTAATCAAATCTAAATTACCTGAGATAAGGATTAATCAGCCTCAATGGCTCACGAAGCTTAAGTCTTTGATTGTTATATGACTGTTTAAGGAAGCAAAGGTAGTTTGACGAGGCCTCAGAGCTCTTCTGAAACTGTGGCTTAGTATCACTGTGCTATTTAGAGAGTACGTCAGTCCCTGAATCCGTTTGATGAGACAATGTTCTCTGATGTTGGAGCTGGCAGTGATGCAATACATATCATTACAAAGGCTCAGTCAGGAGGGCAGTGCATAAAAATGGAAATGAATGACAGAATTAAGTAAATGCAGGCTACAGTATCAATAATCTAGACGGGAGGGCTGGAATTAAATTAAAAGCGAATGTCTATTAGTGCCAAAGTGGAGGAGGGGCCATCTGCAGTTTAATGGCGCTGTGTGCTCTTACTGAAGCAGACAGGATGTTTACTATGCAGGTAAATGTGTAGTGTTCATGTGCAGTGCGCTAAAACAAACCATTTTATATAACAAAGCTTTCTATTATATAAGCATGAAAACGACTCTATTTTTGTTTCCCCATTCATATTATTTCTGTGTGCAAGACCTTGTATTAACCCTCCTGAACTTTCCCATCCATATTTGTATAATTGCACAAATCATTTGTACATGTGCCCTTGGATGATTCAGAGCCAATGTCATGGTTTCAAGGCTGTCTGTGTTTCTCTGTCGCCTCCATAAAGGACTTCTCTAATTGTCTTCAGAGTGAGTCAGAGATAAGAAATATCATCATTGAGTTAATGTGCTCGCTCCGGATTTGTCAGGCAAGACCGTCTGTGGCCTTTTCAACTGTGGGATTCTTTGTTAGCTATTTGTGTGCAATGATCTTGACAGACAGCTCTCTCTGGGTGTTGATACCGAGTTCTGTGTAATTACCTCTTCAATCCCTCCCTCACCCCTCTCCCTGGGGATCAGTGTGCGGCGCCTACAGGGACAGGCGGGAAAGAAGAAGATGTCAATAATCCATCCTGTCCCACCCCGCTGACATGTCATATATATTTCCTAGGAGGGTGCACAGATAATGAATTCTTGCCTCGCACCATATCAGCTGGAGAGATACTGTGTGTCCTGAGGGGAGGTGAAGAATTACACAATTTATTAGAATTAGAAGCAGAGACCTCTAATTTTCGGTAAAATTTGCGTTTTTTGGTGGTGCAAACACAAAGTGGATTGAATTCATTATACAGTATAAGCAGGTGGAGTTGTTGCAAGCTATGATGATGGCACAATCACATCAGCCCTTCTAATTCCCCTTCAAAGCATCAGACGGTGTCTTAATGAGCCGGGAAGTGAGGGTCAAATTTCTCTAGAGAAAACCGTCTCTTCGCTGGGAAGCACAGAGCACAACATAGGGAAACTCATCGCCAGTCGATCTGCATAAAATTAGACAGTGTTTAAGAAGTGCTTGTGTCATTTTTTCATGCAAAAGTGCCAAACATTCAAAATGTCCCAGACTCCAGCTAAATAGTGATGGGCACCTTTCACTATTTTCTGAAAGAAGAGGTCAGGCTGATGGAGATGCCTCATGCTCTCTACCGTTTGTGTGTCTACAACTGTGAGTTGGCTGTAGTGCGTGTGAGTGTTCATTGTAGGTTTTGTTTTTGGCCTATGTGTGTTTGCGTGCATGCTCTGTGCAGTCCTGCATGTGTCATTTTGGCTGGAAGAGCTGCTCCCAGGACAGCGGTGCATTAATCACGGGTTTTATAGGGTATCCGGGTGTGACTCCCTCCTACCGACAACACATGTGGTCCTCCAGGAGAAGGACGGAGATTTGTCCTTAGTTTGGGCTTGGTGCAATTTTGTCTTGGGAAAGGAATTGCTTGTCTCAAGGTCAGAATGGGCGCCTTGTAGTTTTATTTGCTAATTAAAATCATTCCATCAAATTTGACATCACGAGTCGTATAAAAATGTGATATACTTCACACTACATGCCTGCACATGTATTTAATGGTGAGACGATCGTGGTCAAAACACAGCAAACACTGAGACTCAGTGATTGTGTAATAATGAGGTCAATGTGAATCAATTATGATGACAGAACATTGATCATCTGAGTGCTCCATCATTGCAATAGTGATAGAACGACTTTAAGACTTTCACAGTGTCTTATTAATGTTTAATTATGTTCTCATTGATTCCATAATAAAGGGAGCCGGGTAAATGTCATCATCATGCTCTTCATGCCAAAGGGCACATTTTGGTTTGTGGGTGGATGCTCTGTTGACCCGCGACTGACGTTACATCGAAAACCAAACGCTGTAATTAAAGAGGTCACTTGTTAATTGTTGTCATCAATTTATGCTGCAACACAATTTAACTCCTTTCAAGATCGTTTATAACTTTAGATAAAACCTGAATAGATGAGGTTGTTGCTTTTCGTTGGACTATCTCTGTGTAATTTGTCAAACTGTAATGCTTGGACTATTTATAGTTTGCCGAGTTGTTGTTTTGTTTAAACACAAAATAAAGATTCATGACCCACGATGAGAGGAAGAGGCTGTGATTAATTGACATGTCATCCATGCTTGAGCTGGCGGTATTTCTATCCTCGTGGCTCAGATGTATGACATAATACAGTATATCCTGTTGTCTGCCTCTCCTAGGTACAACCAGACAGCCTAGAGATGGGGAAATCGCAGGTGTAGACTACAACTTTGTCACCATTGAGGAGTTCTTCTCCTTGGAGGAGTTGGGAGCACTTCTGGAGAGTGGAAAGTCCAAAGGTGAGGTTGACTCAACCAGCACCTCTAAGGCTCAACAGACCTAATTAATGTTTCAATGCATAAAAAAGGGTAAAAATGTCAAGTTGTGGTTTCACAAGTGCCAGGCTATTTCCTGGATAGGAACAGTGACTTATTGGAGTCTCTGCTGGTTGTCTGTTAACCTTAGGTTGATGAAGACTCCAGGGGCCAATTGCTTATAAATAGACCTAGGCGTTGTCTTAAACATAGCTATAAGTCAGACTTGATATATACTTAAATGTACCTGTTGCATAAAGCTTCCTTATGAGGGACAAATGTAAGACCAATGCATTATGGGTGAAATAGGATATTTCACAGAAGAGAAAAAATGGCAGATGCAACAATAACAATTGTTATTGTTATTGTTATAACAATAACAATTGCGCTTCACCAAGTATGAGAGAAAATAACAGAAAAGGTGAACAGCATTAATCCAACAGTCGTTATAACCATTTAAGATGTTCAGAAACGATTCAAGAATGTGGTACAGTTGCAAGAATCCCCTGAAACTAAGTTTACGCAACTGGCCACCAGAAGATAAAACATGTTGAGCATTAGAGGTGATAGTAAACTATGTTACATTTGGACAGAGCCGGTCTAGCATTTATAAATGAGCTTTACACAGTTCATAAAGAGACAGTCAGTTGCCATCTCTTTATGCCGTAGTAATGCCGTCAGGAGTTGCTCAGCTCCCATCTACCCCGCAGACTCCTCCCCCCTGAGGGTCAGAGTGCTACCTCTGATCATAAAGCCTCCATACATTAGCATCCATAATTTCTAAGAGTTTAATGAGTGCAATAAATGTCATCCTCACTTGCCTTCCATGCGACATTGACGGACACATCCCTACAGCAAAGCAATCGGGAGTATAAGCAGCATTGTGCGCGCAGTAGCCTGCAGAAACCGCAGTAAATGGTGACGGCTGGTGACCTTGTTGTGGAGTTCAGTAATCTAATGTTTCCCCTCAACCCATTTGGATCTCCATGCACCAAATTGAGGGGGTGGAGTTAATTTCATTTCTTCTTTAGCAGCTGGAGCAGATGGCTAGAACTGAGAGTATAGAATATACACAGTAGATGTTATCAGGGGCCATACATTCAGGAGTGTAGTATGTGCTGTTTGTGTTCATAATGACATGAACCCAGCCTGCTACTGTTACCAATATCTGAATATAAAATATTTTATTTCATATCAGATTGGAACTCAGTAACATTGCACATTGACGGTGTGTTACAACACACGGCATTTTCACACAATTCCACAGTTTGCTGTGTTCATTGATTGCAATGCCATTTCTTAAGACGCCTTCCTCCCGTCCTTTTGTGTCTCAGGTAATTACTACGGCACACCTCGGCCCCTTCACATCAGTGCAGAGAGCCCCCCCATCACCTATCAGGAACATCGCAA
This sequence comes from Anarrhichthys ocellatus, assembly GCF_004355925.1. Classification (NCBI taxonomy): domain Eukaryota; kingdom Metazoa; phylum Chordata; class Actinopteri; order Perciformes; family Anarhichadidae; genus Anarrhichthys; species Anarrhichthys ocellatus. The sequence continues at coordinate 5,215,909 of NW_022280035.1, read as the reverse complement.
CCTGCTCAGAAACTTCCGCACACGCAGCAAATCACTCAGCAACCTAGAGAAGGCAGCAGAGGACGGCGAGAACAGTGAGGAAGACTCAGGTCTGTCAGGCAAGTATATCTAAACCTGGTGTATATGACCACGTGGGTGGGCAAGGTCATACATGTAAAGTGGAGTATTACATGGTCATTGGGACCCTTTTTTCAGACATAATCGATGTTAGAAAACGTATCTCTTAAGCCCTGTACAGTAGCCAGGAGCTAAATACTGCATTGTCCCTCTATCTATAGCTCCAGTCTCTGATACTCAAATGAATCAATCATTATCACGATTAGTATGCTCTAAAGTCTCAGTGGGGCTGTGGCCTCATCGATTGCTGTATCACCTCCAAAGGAAGGTCAGGCTGCCTTAGGTTGAGCAGGCAAGGAGGTAAGCAGATAGGCAAGTGTGCACATAAGGAGGTGGGGAAAGTTTGAGTTTGAATTAAATCTCACTTGCCACTGGAACAGCCAAAACATGGTCATTACAGATTTCTGTTTTTTACTTTTTCTATTTTAGATGTGATGGATGACTCATTGTACCAGACATAGTTTGTAATGTTAGAAGTCTTAAAAAGCTTATTTATAACCAGTGGTAGAAGACGTATTCAGATACCAATACAACAGAAGTACAGAAGTATTATCAACAAAATACTCACAGAATAATGTCGGCTGTGAATGACATGTAATTAGTTTAGTCCAGTGGTCCCTAACCTGGTAGTCCAAGGTCCCTCCATACAGGGGTCAGAGAGGGGGTCGTGGTGAGATGATTAATGAGGTTAGAAAGAAGAAAAAACATTTTTCTGCTACAAAATGTGTGTTCATTTTGTTGACTTTTCTCTAATCTTTGCCTTTTAGTGAAATATTTATTAATTTGACCTCTTTGGGCCTCAACAGTCATTAAAAAACAGCAACATCTGAGATGTTAAGAGAGGTAATGTCTCAATGATGGTAGAATACTGGTAAAAACTCATCAGAAATCATCAGAAATGTGACAAGGAGCCCCAACTACAATGTTTTTTTACTAGAGATCACAAGCCAAAAACAAGTACAATATTTTATGAAATGGCATTGCGTAAGATAGAAGTACTGATGCACAGTACAAGTACCTCAAAACTGCACTTTCTGCCAGTGTTAATCACATCAGCTATGCAGATAAAATCATGAGGGCAGTATTGGAGAGTTGGAGAAGTGATGGCAACAATAATCCAGAACACACAAGCTGAACAGAAGGCGGGTATGAGATTAGATGGTGAGGGTAAGGGAGCAAGGCCGCGACATAGGGTGGCGATGGAGGCAGGTAGGGAGGCTGAGTGTTAGAAAAGGGGCAGGCAGGGAGCCAGAATGGTACAGCAGATAAGGGAGAGGCGGGCAGAGTGGGAGGTGAGAAACGCAGGCAGGCAGAGATCCAGATCATTAGAGATGTGTTCTAAACCGGCAGGTAGGGAAGCAGGCAGCCTGGATTGGAGGAGTGAATTCAGGCAGGATGGAGTTTGAGAGAGCCATCCAACAGCCTGACCTCTGCTGAGTCATCTTCTGAAGTGATACTATGTGGGCGGATGGGTTCAGCATCACTTGTCGTGTACAGCGGGACTCAGGACACCCCGTGTTATGTCCTACATCTCTCAGATCTATGCTGGAGCTCACACCTGAAGGACAGCTACAAGGACAGCTGGGCAAAAAAAAAAAGAAGAAGCTCTGTTTTCCCCCCGCTGGTAGTATGGCGTGCATGGTCACACACTCCGCCTCCTTAGAGGGAGGACAAAGCTGGCCGGGATGCTGACCTCAGGTCTTTTTGCCTGACATCGAATTGGCGGCATGAAGTCGTAACAGACAGCAGGAGAAACTTTTTTACCTTCTGTATCTGTTAAATAGTATATCACTGTTCAATTTAGATTTGTAACACTCTATCTTGTCACTGTAATTACAGGAGGCTCTGCAGGTGTTAGCAGCAGCATTCCTACTAGCCATCGGTCCCCCGGGCGGCCTCGGGCGTCCAGCAGCGGGGATGGTCGTGTTCTAGAGAACGGGATCATCGGCAGCAGAAGCGGTGCCAGGGTGAGAGGTGTGATGCCTGATCACTGGGAGCAGGCCTTCAGTGACACAGGAGAGTCTCACTACATAGAGTGAGTATCTGCCTGTTCTCCTCAAATTTTCAGGAATAGTTCAACATTCCGTAAAATACGCTCATTAAGCTTATTCGCTTTCCTGCAGAGAGTTAGATCAGGAGATCAAAACCGCTTTCATATCTGTTCACTAAATATGAAGCCACGAGATGGTTGGCATATCTTACCCTCAAGACAGTTACGAAAAGTCAAAAAGACACAGCATATTATTGACAGATCATTAGAGGTTCTGATTGAAAGTGTCTATGCTAAGCTAAGCTAATGAATCTTCTTATCTAAAGCGAATATGCGTATCCAAAAACACGTACAACTATTCCTTTAAACATGCTCTGAAAACAGCAAAAGCTGCTATGCAACATTGTCACGACAGTGGCAGGCATCTCTGTTATTCATTTCCAATCCTGTCAAATTATACCCAGCGCTGTTATGTTTCTGAAGAGGGAATCTTTTGTTTTGTTTCTGTTTTTCTTTGTCTCTTCAAGTCGCAACCCCAAGAGGAGCAACTGGCGGAGTCCTCGAGGCTCAAGCCGGGAGACCGTCTACAAATATGAGTGTGAGCCTCTCTGTTTGTTTCTTTCTTTTCTGGATGTAATTATTGCAACACATTTAACTGTGGAACAGCCTCAATGACGCATTCATATATTTGTCAAGAATGAAACGGAAGTAACAGACAGAGCCAGCTTGTTCGAGTCAAATGAGATGGAATGAGCTTTTTAGCTGAACGGAGACGTGTAAGTGATTAAGGCCTAAAGCTTGGAGCTGCTGGCAAAGAGCCAGACTCGCTGCTGTGCCTGGCAGGGTCGACACGTGGATGGCATGTGACTGGCAACTTAATTTCATAATTTGGTCACATGATTTGCTGTTAAAAGAACAAGGACATAATCTAATTTTTGATGTCTGACTGACACGGCTGATTGCAAATTGTAAGGAAGCCATCTGTTACGGTGCTGTGATTCCAGCTTGTCCCAGTAAAGTGCAGTACACTTCCCTCACCAGCAGACAGTGTTATAATCTCCAATATGGCCAGGGTGTTTGTATTTATGCAACTTAAAATGATGCTCCACTTAACAAACATAGGGCTAAAATAAGAACGAAGAATTAAATCGAAAATAACTTTTTTAATGCAAGGTGAGAGTAAACCGTGAATAAAAGTTCCAGATTGCAGTGCCGAGTTGGGTCAATCTAATGGATTACGTGGATGATTTTAAGGAAGTAGTCTGTAATGGATTCTGCTTTTAATGCAATCTTTCCACCAAACACTTTGGTTCGTGTGCATGTCTACTTATTTATAGGTATTTTTTGCTAAAAGCCATCTGGCGATTGGTTTGCAACATTCAACTCTCTCTCTCTCTTTTCCCCTCACTCCTAAAACCCGTCGGTTCGAACAATTTAGTCATACGAACACACAGGACTTAAACTGTTACCACTCATCTCTTTCTCTGATTTTACTCAGCTGTTGTTGTTTTTTTTATCCTTGATACCTTGAAGACTTTTACAATGTTCCCTTGGAGGTAAGCATCCTCATTATCTCATGCTTTCTCTCTGTCTCTCTGTATTTTCGGTTACTACCAGGGTTCACGGACCAGCCTGGGGAGCTCAGGGGTTTCCCTGTGCACACGCACTTGATCAAGGGCTCCAGGGGGTTTGGTTTCAATATTGTCGGGGGCAGCAGGCCAAGAGAGTTCCTCCAGGTCTACAGTGTGACTGAAAGTGGACCCTCAGCACTCAAAACAGGTATAAATACAATCAACCAGGGACAATTACTGCATGAGAAGGCTATCTGAAATGTAAGACAGGTGTGTGAGATGATAAGAGACACATTCTCAGACATATCTGCAGACTGAGAGCTGTAAATATGGTTTCTGGAATCTTGCAAAAAGTGTAAATAACATATTTTGATCAGCGGTGTGTTTCAACATCTCTCTATTTCTGTGTCTCCAATCGTTGAGATTCTGATCTCCCACAGCAACTGCATATCACAATCAGTCCTTAATCCTCAGGGCTAGCGAACCATAGTCAAGCTATCATAACACACGCATATGCAACGGTACACATCCACTTCACACACACACACTAACACAAAAACCCCATGCAGGCAGATATTACCACTCTAGGAAGCCACGGCACAAGCTGTCTCAGCAGGGGCTGATCTAGTTCATATCGGTTAATAGGTTTAGAGGGATTAGTTGTTTGGATTAGTCCACACCCACACAAAACACACAGACAGTGTTTCATTTGCAAACTACATTTATCTGCACACTCAAGCATATGAAAATGGTCACAAAGGTTCACGCGGTAGTATTTAAAAACAGATTGACTAAAGGTGTGTAATTTTGCTGCAGATGATTAAAAATGCAAAGTAAAAGTTAAAAATAAAAGTCTCGATACCTCTAACCATGTGTTTTCTTTTTTTTGCTTTATTAGCGGACATCCTGGTGTACATCAATGACGTTTGTGTGTTGGGAGTGTCTCACAAAGAGGTGGTAGAGATGCTGAAGTCGGTCCCTGTGGGCCACAGTGTGGACGTAGAGGTTAGAAGAGGGTATCCCATGCTCTACACCCCTGATGGTTGTCCCAAGCAGCCGCCGCCAACGCTACTGGACAGCGGGGACCCAATACGACCACCCACCACCACCCAGCCGCAGCCTCTTCACCAACTACCTCGCCTCCCGACACCCACTCCCCCCACCTATCACTTTAACTATAACGGGGTCCACGGTGACAGGAGCTACATGGAACCAGGGGTGACTCTAGACGCCAATGGAAATGCCATGTCTTTTGCTACCAAACAGTCGCCCTTATACAGACGCTCCAGTATGAGCAACTCTGCCTCTCCCCTGCCTGTGCGTCCTCCCCGTTCACTGAGAAGTTTGGCCAGGCTGCAGTCTTTTGACCCAACGCTCGCCAGCCAGAGTGACAGTGAAGTTGTTTCTGCTGTTGGTTCACACAGGTAACACCTACATGTCCAGCACAAAGGAGATTCCGTTTGTAATGCCTTTTTAAAGTGATTCAAAAATCTTGTACAGGGTCTGAAATTACGTTTTCCTCACCTGAACACGCTTTAGAATTGTAAACACAGGTCAGTTATACTAGACAAGAGAAATATGGAAAAATACATGTAACTTTAATTTAGAAATTGCTTTTTAACAATTATTTGGCAGGTGGCATCTGCTGATGATCCCTGGTGATCTTTTATATACGTGATTGGTGTTATATTGTACAGGCTGCTGTGCAGTAGATTTGAGGAAAATCTGGTAATTGATTAATCATTCCAATTCCAAGATGTTAGATGGTAGATGTGGTAATTTTTTGTCATATATGATAGTCAATGAAATGTTTTTTTTGACATTTTATAGACTAAACGATTAATCGACACAGTAATTGGCCGATTAATTGATAGTGAAAATAATTATTAGTTGCAGCTCTAACATTTTGTCTCCTCACATTCTTTTTCATCAGGGCATCAATGGGCCGTAATCACAACAACAACTCCCTCTCAGCGCCCCCTCATCCTTATCGTTTCGGCACGTTGAAGTCGTCTGAGAGTGACCTGTCCACCTGCACCCTGTCGGGGTCCCGGCTTCCCCTGCCTCAGTCACCGAGGAGGCCCTCCTCCTCCCCCGGGGGCCCCCACAGCGCTCACTCCCGCCTCTTCAGACCGCATACCTCCCACCTCAGACCCCCTCCCACCCCCGACAGCCCCCGCCATTACCACGGCTTCAACAGTTTCCATGCCAACACCAGCCCCACTGCGAGTCCCAGCAGTGTGTCCTCCCCTGGGGCGATGAGTGTGTGCAATGGAGTTGGCAGTTTCAGCGGAGGGGAGCTGGTGCCAGTGGCCTTGGCCCAGACCGAAGGAGACCAAGGACTCGGCTTCAGTGTGACAGCTGGCAGTGCAGGAGGCAGGATGACGATAGTGGAAAGAGTCTGGGACAGGAAGCAGTGCAACTCCCTGCAGCCAGGGGATGCTATTGTCAAAATCAACGGAGCAGATGTTCAGAGTCTTAGTTTTGCACAGGTAATGGTCTGGAGGACCAAATGGGAGGGAAATCATGAGAAGTCATGTGAACTTGTTATAGTTGTAATCAGTATAATTGTGTGATATTTTTTCTTCTCAAATGGTTCATTTGAATAGTCTTTCGTGGCCTGAAGAGATCAAACTACACAGTATGTCACAAGAAAAATGTAGAGGAAAAATAATCATAATTTATTGAGAAATTATTTTCTTATTTGCTTCATAAGAATTTATTCAGTTTAAGAGATGAGCACTGCCTCAAAAGGTGTCAAATATATCCAAAGAATCTGCAATGAATCACAACTTACTTATATGTTTGTTGACAGGTACAAACCGTTCTCCAGGAACACACCAAACAGGCAGAAGTCATCTTGTTGATTTACAGAGGAGGTAAATGATTCGCATTCATTGTAGAATCATTTTTGTAACAAACAAGTATCTCACAGTTATTTTCTCTCTCATTATTAGGCATCTATCATCCAACCATCTCCCCCGGCTCTAATCGGAGACTCCCCCCGCCTCTCCTCCACCCCCCTCCTCCACCTGTTGGTTCGGACATCTCCTTTGTGCTGCCAGAAGTGCTGCATGTGCCCCGTACCTCCATCAGCAACCCTCCCTCCCCAGCCCCGATGCGCTCCCCGCTAGTCCAGAGCACCAGTTTCCTGGAGTCGATTCCAGTGACCCTGACAATGGAACCCAAAGACTGGATGAACACCGGCCTGGAGGACGAGGCGGGCGGTGTCACAGGGCCTGACTCAGGTCTGGAGAGGCAGGGCGGTGAACAAACTCGGCCGCTCCGAGGGTTTGACGTGGAGCTGAGGAGGAAGCCAGGAGAGGGCTTTGGGTTCGTCATCGCCTCTCAGGACGTGGACAATGTAAAAGGTGAGAGCCAGTGACAAATCATATCGTGCAAGATGTGACTCAAGTTCAGTGCTTAGAATATAGCACTTGTTGAAAACAAAATTTTGATTTAAAGTAGAAGTGGACAGGCCTTACGCAGCATTAAAACCATTTGGTTACCTGCCCAGGGATACTTGTTTCATTTGGATGCCCTTGTGGACAGATGCACCATTAGGTGATTACAGATTAGAAAGTCGTCACCAATGGCCAGTTGGCCTCATACCACCTGATGAGTCATGATGCATCATCAACCCTTTTCTTATAACGTGCTTTCTCCCCAGGTTGATTTGTTGAAGGAAATCTGTTTTGGCATCTGCTGATGTCAGGGACCGGTTCATCACGGAGTTCACTTTTAGCAACATAATTACTCATTTGTTTGTTTTCTGTCTACCATCCATCCATCCATCCGTTATCTTCCGCTTCTCCGGGGCTGGGTCGTATATGGGCAGCAGGCTTAGCAAGGTATTCCAGGATTCCCTCTACCCAGAAACGTTTTCCAGCTCTTCCTCGGGAGGGTTTGAACATAGATGGATTGGTAAATCAAGAGCTTGGCCTTCCGGCTCAGTTCCCTCTTCACCACAACGGCACGGTACAACTCCTGCATCACTGGTGACACCGCAAAAATGATAAATTATCTACCCACACTCATGAACAAGACCCCGAGAAACTCCCTCGCTTGGGTCAGTGTCTCACTCCCAACTTTGAGGGCGCAATCCACTGTTTTCTGGCAGAGAACCATGGCCTCAGACTAAGAAGTATTCACACTCGGCTGCAAACCGCCCCAGTGCATGTTTAATGTCACAGTCTGCCAACACAACCATATCATCTGCCTACCATGAACAGCTAAATGCAAATGCATGAGATCTTTGGTGGTTGTAGAGTTTAAACTTGGTGTTTGGTGACAACAAGAATTCAGGAAGTCACTGCTCCCATCATAGAAACAGTCCAGCACATGACCCACCCTATAAAACTAAAATATGTCATCTTAACTTTTTTAAACAAACAAGATACAATGTGTCAATTAGTGAGGTTTAGAGGTGCAGGTTTGGGATTTTGTTGCCATTGGACAGAGCCAGGCTAGCCTGTTCTTTGTGCTAACCTAAGATAACCGGCTGCTGGCCCTAATTTCATCTAACTCATCTAACTCTCAGTAAGAAAGCGAATAAGCGTGTCCCCCAAATGTCAAAATATTCCTAAAATAAGCTCTCAGGTTAAATTACAGGTTTTATTTATAATCATGCTCTTTTTTTTAATCTTTCTCCAGCAGGATTACCTTTTGTGAAAGTATCACATCATTGTATCTCACTCTGTGTTTCTCTGACCTGACAGAACATTGAGGCTTGTTTGTGATCTGTCTGGGAACCGAACACATCCTGCCCTGATTAGCTGTTAGTGTAGTGCTTATGAACAGTCCGGTTAACCGCAGCATCCCCATGATGTATCCCCCCCCCCCTTTCTCCTTTGTATGTGTTGCATTGGCTGCCCTCTGTTCTGGTTTGATGCAGTTCAATTTGCTCTATGGGCCGAGTGAACACACAGTTGTTGTTTTCATGGTGAGATAAAGGTTGTAGGTGCACTTGTCTCTGCAGTTCAGAGACCCTTCCTCCCTCCACTCTGTCCTCATTCTCCCCTTCATTTTCACTCATGCCACAGAAAGAAGTCCCTGTCTCTCCATATCTACCTTTTTCCTCTTCCTATCTCTCTCTTCCTCTTCCTCTCATCAGCTCTTATCTCCCTCCCAGGC
>NW_022280035.1:5199333-5206998 GCF_004355925.1 Anarrhichthys ocellatus | reverse complement strand
CCCCTCTCTCTCTCTCTCTCACACCCCTTTACTCTGCAGTAAAAGCGTCCAGTCTGGTTTTTGAAAAGATTAAAACTCTCCCCCCCCTCTCTCTATCTCTCTCTCTCCCTCCCTCCGCCTCCCACCTACCTCTCCATTGCTCTCTGAATGCTCAAGAGAAATACCACGCTTAACATTTCCCTCGCAGAGGAGCAACAGAGGGGGACAGCAAAACTGTGTTTTAGCTCCTGTTGACCATTCTACTGTATGTGAATCTCAACTGAGAAGGAATTTAGGATTTTTTTTGTTTGTTTTTCTGCGCATGCTAATCAAAGAGCCATGTTGGAGAGACTACAGTCTGCTTTGAAAACTGTGAAGGAGTCTAAACGTAATTATTTCTTCCACTTTTCATTTCATGTTTACTTAAAACAAGGGGGAGGGTTCTGGTTTGGTGCAGTATTTCAAGTTTGGCTGTGTGCATGAGAGAGAGGTTATAATTCTGTGTTGCACGCTAAAGTTTGCTCGTCAGATGTTGACTACGGCTGTATGAAAGTTGGATCCACAGGCTCACATGTTGTAGATGTCAGATAGTTGATCTGAACTGATGCTGTGATCGATATGTGTTGTGGTTATTATTATTTTTACAGCTGTACTGGATAATGATTGCACAGACAACAACTCGTGAAAGCGCATTTGAGATATTTTTAACCAAGCCAGGCTTAAAGCAGCACACGGCATGATGTGGGGATCTGTGTATTAGAGCCATTAGTGAGCTACACAGGCAGCAAAATGAATGGATTTAACCGGTAGTATTAGCAGTGCTGAGTTCAGCATTAACCACTCTGCACACACACACACACACACACACACACACTACTTGTATGAACGATCCCTGTTAACAGTGCTCTCCACAGTCTCCGGTCATCATGAACTGGGCATCTGCAGGCTGCTGTGGGGATGTCTGCACCGGCTTGATGCATCTGGGCTGCAGAGGGGGATTTTTATGATGGGGGGGGGGGGGGGGGGGGCTGCTCCCACTCCTGAGCAGTGATCAGTGCAGAGCGTCAGAGGCTGGCTGACTGCTGGGCATACTGCAGTGGGATTACTCTGGACAGGAGAACACGGAGAGCCAGAGGAAAATACACTATGATATAAAGCACTCTATTTGGATGCATCTGTGTGTAGTTTAAGCTTGTGTCTGTGTGTACATCTGTCCCAATTCCTCTGTGTGTGAGTCACAGTGTGTGTGTGTGTGTGTGTGTGTGTGTGTGTGTGTGTGTGTGTGTGTGTGTGAGCATGGGCTTTTGCACGTGTATTCACGTGTTTGGCGAATGTTGGATATTGGACCGATGTATTATGCATGATAAGAAGACTATTCGCAAAGCTGCCTTGGCTTTAATTTGACCTGATTGCCGTTTCTGCCTGGGTCACCCAGATTAGACCCAGATTGGAGATGTGGACGCTGAATTAAAGGCTGTACCTTTTTATCAGGGATTACCATTTGAATGTGACATACACTTCACCACAGATTCTAGGAATTTTGATCTCATGGCGCCACATAAGACATTTTAGACATGCCAGTTTCATCCTGAGAGGGATGCAGCCTGAGAGAGCGATGTACCTCAGCTGAACGTGAGTCTCAAAATGTTTATGCTGCCTGATGGGTTACATAAGGCTACTGGCAAGACTTTAGAGGGGCCAGCTGTCACCAAAGCACAGCATACCCTCTGAGAGGGGTCAGGGAGAGAGTATAGGACACAGAAAGAGGAACAGAAGTTAGAAGTCAAAGCAGACAGAGACAGACGGTCCAGCTAAAAACTCTTAAGACGCTTTTTAGTTAGTGCAAAAGATTAATTGAAGCAAATGTATTTTTAGGCTGCTCAATATGTTTCTCATCCACTTCAAACACAGCTTAATTGTGAGTGATCTCTTCGTACAAAAGATAAGACAAATTGAGTTCCTGATACATGCTACTAATTGTCCCTCCTCACTCATCTGTGAGCTCAGCGAGGCTCTCCTGTGTATAATATCGTTCTAGGAGGGATATGTGGTGTGTTTAGCAGGTGCAGAGGCTGGGAGACGACGGACAGAGTTTTCCCACACAGAGGAGAAAGACATTTTGCAGTACCAGCAGAAAGAACTAAATATTGCTGCATGTGTTTTTGTTTTGTATGCTGAAGGCATACTAATGCAGACGGACTGAAAGTTTGTGGATCTTTACAAGAGCTGAGCATAAGAGTGACTGACGCTGTATAAACTGAAGTGTAAATATCTAAAGTCTGTGAAGTTTGACAGATTCGGGACAGAAAAATATTGCTGGAAAGATGGTGTTCCATCACAGTCTGTTCTTGAGGAAGAAGACAAATCATTGAGTGGTGAAAAACAGTTCCTGGTGTGTCAGCGGATGGAGAGATGAGAGGCTGATAAATGGGAAGACGAAGGTGGTGAGGAAAGTGTTTCAAGGAGACAGTGGGGGAGGTGTAAATGAAGGCTTCTGTGGGAAATCATTCATAAAGTAAACCCTGCCAAAAATGATCCAAAGCTTAATTACAGCTTATTTAAGGAATTCTGGCAAAACAAATAAATGAAAATGAAATAAATCGTCCTGCTTTTAAATGTATTTACATTTGACCCCACTTATGACTTTAGTTAAAAGGAAAGTTTTGAGTCTTGATGGTGGTTCCAACTTTAATTGAACTACTCAACAAGTAACTCAAGCTCATTTCTGTACTTTCTTCAGCGGCTTCGCTTCTCCCTCACCGGTTTGTGACGGTACGTCGAGGCAGCCCGGCGGCCAAGAGTGGTCAGATCCGGACTGGAGACCGACTAGAGGCAGTGGAGGGACGCCCGGTGGTGACTCTGCCTCATCGGGAACTTGCTCAGATCCTTCGTCGAGCGGGAAACACTCTGCGCCTCACCATTGTCCCCCGTCCCAGCACCCGTAAGCATACACTCAAGTATCCAGGAAACACACACAAATATATAGCCTGGTTCTTGACTCATGATCTAACTTCTATCATCATCTTTTTGCAGATTCCTCAAGCCTTTCAGAAACCACTGAGTTTGACTCCAGTCACAAAAGAAAGGGTCAGAGGTCCCGTCCAAAGGTGAGGGCAGCGCCATCATTAATTAATAACGTCTGCCTCGTGGTCACTGAAATGACCGGACTTGTAACTCATCTTATCCACTGCTTCAGTATAATATCCCCTGCTGTGATGGTAACCAGTCCTCTCTCTGCGCTCTCGTCTCCCAGCGTGACTCCAGGTATTACAGTGTAGACCTGGATCGTGGCCCGTCCGGCTTCGGCTTCAGCCTCAGAGGGGGCAGCGAGTACAACATGGGTCTCTACGTCCTGGGACTGATGGAGGGGGGCCCGGCCTCACGGAGCATAAAAATACAGGTGTGTCTGTTTGCCGTGTAATTACACAGTTTGTCTGTAAATGTATACCATGCTTTCTACTCATCTTCTCAATCTTAATATTGTTATTTGCACTGCTGTGTGTGAGAACATGCAGTTGTACACAAACTTTTCTTTTGACTAATGCACAACCAAACTTCCAACGGACATTTGAAGTGTTGAGCAATGATGAATAGATACTTCTGAGTACAAACAAGTCTGTACCTGTATTCTGCTTTTCTGTGTGTTTTGGTAAACTTTTCAGTTAAAATCCCTGAAAATGTGTTTTTTCTCAAAAACATTAAATATTCATGACCAATTGAGCAACGATAAAAGTTACAGTTTTGGGAAAAAACTAACATTTTAAAGGTGTTATTTATGAAGAGTTTAATACTAATCTTCTTTATCAGGACTGCGTGGATGTAGTTTGACCATAGTTGACAGTGACTCCGCAGCATAAGTGAATAATCCTACTAAAATGGTGAAATTAGATCTGCTAAACATCAACATGTTAGCATTGTAATTGTGAGCATATGGCCATGTTAGCGTTAGCATTTAGCAGTAGGAAAAATACAGGTTTAAATCAGTTCAGGTAAATTCACCTGCTTCAGTTTCGGGGTCCTGGCTCACTGTTACGCTGTCATGGACTATTGTCTGGGACAGAGCCATCGTTATTGTTACTGATAACACGTCTTTTTCCTGTCATGACGAGTCAAAATGTCTGCTGTATCTTCGTTACTGTTGCACATTTATGCTACAGAATATAATAGGATACAGTATTTAAAGGGATGTCGTGAACATTTTGTTTGTGGCTGCAGGTCAGCGATCAGCTGGTGGAGATCAATGGGGACAGTACAGCAGGGATTACCCACAGCCAGGCGGTGGAGCAGATCCGCAGAGGAGGTCACCGCATCCACCTGGTCCTCAAGAGAGGAAACGGCTACGTGCCCGACTATGGTGAGACACAGTGGGGGGGGATGTTACCAACTTGGGTTTACGGAGGAATGGATGGAAAATATGAGATATTAAATAAGAGATATTAAAAAAACTTGTAAGGTCATATCTTTTGCATGTGATGTTTATCTTCTTGGGTGTGTGATCTCCTTTCTTCTTCTTTTCCTGTGGGTCTAACTCTAACTAACATACTTTCTACCTTTTTATTGTTTCTCTTTCTTTCCATCCCATCTTTTTTTGCTTTTAACCCTCTGGCTTTGGCCTGACTTGGTTTTCCTTTTCTTGCAAACATTCCTCTCCTTTCTGCTCCACTCCTTCTTTTTTCTCTCTCAGTGGAGCTCTCCAGTTTGTCTCTATGTATGACCAACTCCAAGCTAGGCGAGCCTTGCTTCTATGTCATTGGACGGACAGAGAATACGCGGTTGGTAATGGTTCCTGTTAGTTCTCCCATTTTCTGTCTCTCTACATTCCTCTACTTAGTCACCACTGCTGTCTTCACCTGTAGTAAAAGATACCTGACAGCCTGTGTGGTGGACCTCCTCCTTATAAGATAATCTTATTATCTACCTAAGTAATGGTGTAGACATTTACAATATTATACAGATTTCTTGCCTCAATTCCTCTGAACAAGCTGCGCCAGCTTCACATTTTGTAAGAACACTTAATTATTTAATGAAGGGAATGGTGCAATTAGACTATTGTGGAGCATGAAGATAATCAGATGTGTGCCGTATTTCTACTGAAGGATAATCTGAAAGGTGCACTAAAATAGAAAAGCAGCTGTTGTTACACAAGCTGTTCTAATGCACTAACAAAAAAAACAAAAACAAGAACACTTTCTGGATTTTGCGATCCTTTAATAACACATTATATAATGCTCTCTGCCATAGATTTCGCTTATTCTCTCTTTTACCTGCTTATTCAGTCTGTTTTCTCCTCCTCTCTCCGTGTGATGCATGTCCAGGCCGTGAGCACAGAATCACCTCCCCCTCCCTCCTGCATAACCCCAAGGAGCAGGGTTTGGCTGCAGTAGACTCCACCGGGCGGAAGGGGCACAGCTCCAAGAAGAAGAAGAGGAGAAGCAGGTCTTCAAATGGACTCGAAAAGGAGAAAGTGTCGGGAAGGAGCAGGCGAAGACGGGGCTCAGAGGGAAGAGGTCGCTCTGGTTTACAAAGCCCCGTCTCTGAGCTGGGAGAGAGGGCTCAGGAAGCCAGGGACAAGAGGAGGAGGAGAAAAATAGGGTCTCAGAGTTTACCCAGAGGTGCCCTCAGAAATCATGATGATAGTGACACAGACAGAGGGACAGTGAGGGGAAGGAAAAGAGAGAGGAAGAGACGGCGGAGCAAGAGCAGAGAGAGGAAAAGTAAAAGTGAGGAGAGGGTGAGGAAGACAGAGGGTGAAGAGCCTGAGGAGGAAGAGCAGGGGGTGCCTGCTGTTGAGGAGAAGGTGGAAGAAAAGGTGGAGGAGGTTGAAGAGGTGGAGGAGAGAGTCAGTTCAGAGAGAGACGAGAGTGAAGACGACGTTATCTTACCCATTCCAAGTCCGAACCAAAAGATTCCCAGACCCAAACAAAACTCGGAGGTGGAGGGCGAAGAAAACTGGGGCATAGCAGCAGAGTACAGGGAACTGTGGAAAGAGACGGAGCAGGAGAGGCCATGGGATGATGACAGGGGTGAAAGTAGAGAGACAGAACTGAATGAGGATCAGAAAGACGATGATGCACGGAGCTGGCGTATCGAGAAGCCTGCTGTGGTAGATCCGGTGTCAGAGAGAAAGTCCTTCTCCTTCCTCACCTCCACACTGTCCACAGAGCAGCTGTGGGATGATGAGTCAGAGTCTGGAGGCAGTCAATCTGACGGCAGCGTGTCTGCTGCCAGCATCTCAGGCCTCTCTCTGGCCGCCACAGAAGCCGGCGGGCGCAGGGCCGAGGTGCTCCCGGGCCCTTGGCTCACACCCGGCCAGCGGAGGGTGGCTCCGGTCGCGGAGGGGAACAGGAGCCCCGTGAGGCGGACAGGGCAGGGAGGAGGGAGGAGCGCTGTCTCTTGACTTTTAACAGGAAGGAGAGCATGCAGCAGCTGAATGATACAGTAACAGATTCTATCAGTCTCACGCTGTTCGGCCTCGACTTGTTTTTCTGCAGCTACCCACACTACCAACATTTACTCTCAGTCACTTTGATATCTACAGTAGTATGAAGTCATATTCTTTGTGCCTTTTTACAGCTGACCTCTGGCTGATATTAAATGTCGATCACATTTTAACTTGTAAATGACACCAACATGGTAAAGTTACGTCTGTTCTGCTGGTGAAACAACATTAACATTGTCTTTCTTCCTTTGTCTAAGGCACTGTCGCCCTCATTATGTTTCACTCCTCTCAGCATTTTGTTATAGATGTTTCCATGATGACAAGGTATTTCATACACCTTGTTTAAACCTACTTCCCCTCTCTCACTCTCTCTCTGCATCTGTCTTCACTGTACTTTAGCAGAGTAATCCTCTCTGAAGTACCACCCCTACTGTACAAAGACTGCATAGACATTCACTTATACCTCATGAAGATAATAACAGCAATAATAATGCAACTGACTTAGACTATCAGCCGTACATTTCCACTGCACCACGTCGATCTGGGAGGAAACGGTGTGACATGCTTGTACAATATCCTCTTTGTCTTATGTGGACACCTGCGTCAAGTTGTGACGTTCAATGTAACTGAATATTTGATTGTGTTAATGCAAATCCCTTTTGACAGCAGGTGTCAAATCTATATTCTGTAAATATTTGTACAGAAATAAATAACAGATCCTATTGTAAATACTATACTAACTGGAGCCCTGATTTGTATTACTGTATTGTAATACATCATAGACTCATCATAAGACTATATATATATATATATATATATATATATATATATATATGAATATATGCAGTATATCTATATATTACATACAATAGCCACCCAGTCATATTTATTATTGTGTGATGAGACAGTACGTGAAATTGGTATATAGCTTTCGTGATGGCTCAAAATGTAAACACAGACTAAGAACTATATTGTACCTGCCCTATTCATAAATGAATGTTTTGTAATATGCTGCTAGAGTGTGAATTAGGATACTCTATGTTGTGCCCTATTTCAGAAGTCAGCAAAAATATGCCAAAAATATGCATCCGGTGTGCATATTTCAAGTACTGTTAACATTGTGTATGTGGGGTCAGAACAATAACACTGTCTAGTTTCTGGAGAGTGCTGTGCCCATCGTGCCATGTACAGTTGCCTTGGTAACATAAACCACTTTATCCTAACCACTGATTTTTTCTTACTGTGAA
>NW_022280035.1:5142895-5199233 GCF_004355925.1 Anarrhichthys ocellatus | reverse complement strand
CCCCCCCCCCCCCCCCCCCCCCAGCTCTGAGGTCTCTAATAAGGCCCTTACTGTAAATCCACAAAAACAATTGTAATCATAATCCTCTGCAGAATTTGAGCTCAGTGTTGCATCTAAAATAGCAAATCGTTTTGTTTTGCTCTCTTTTAAAAAAAAAAATTATGTTACAGAGTAAAAACAAAAACCAGGCTGAATGCATACTGTGAGATGTTATTTTTCTATGAAATTATCTTTTTTGAAATACTCAGGTTTTCAGATACTTTGCTCTAGATAAGCCATTAGGAAGAAAAGCTACAAAAGTGACGCCATGTTCACAGCACGTGAGAGTAGATAAGTATCATTTAGACGTTAAAGCAATGTTATGTTGATTCCTTATGGCAGCTTTAGGAGACACAGACTGTTAACGGATGTTTGTTACCAGCCAGTGAATTTCAGATTTTACCCAAAATGAATTGCTCGGTGTGCCCAGCCCATTCGTTGAGCCCAGCCCATTCGTTGAGCCCAGAAGTGGAGGAAACATACTGTACTCGCCCCAGCCAGTGACCATACAGAGCGTGGTAGCCTATACGTCAGACTTATTTTATAACGTTTGCTAATGTTCTTTTTTTAGACTTTCATTTCCTGAATTGGATTATATGGCCGAACTGTAAACACATTGGAATGAAACTGCAAATAAACTGCTGAACTAATTTCCTCGGTGGTCGTGCGTGTTCTTTCTTCCATTGCTCATTATTTTTGAAGAGCAGAAGAGAAACAGTAGTGGACAGCAGATGGCAGCAAAATGATGGGCTGCAGTATATGTAGGAGTGATGGGGTTTGACGATGAATGTATATATATATATATATATATGTATATGTGTGTGTGTGTGTGTGTGTGAGAGTGTGTGTGTGTGAGAGAGAGAGAGTGAGAGAGAGAGAGAGAGAAAGAGACCGAGCTTATGAAATATGCTGTATATTCACTAAACAGAATGGAAGGCGTGCCCGAGAATAAGAAATAACAGATTTTAAAACTCTGTCCTCGGTCGGTTGGCTGGCATAAAAATCAGATCATTTTTCCCACAGAATGTATTAAACCTGCTTTTTGCAAGAACATGTTTTCTACATTTCCCATGCACGCTCACCACTCAGTCTAATATTAGTTCCCTGTGCCGTACAGCAGAGCAGCATCACCTGTGTGAGCTACAGATACAGAGTGAGAGAGAGAAGCGGGTGAATTTATAGTCTCCGTTCAGATATGAGCACTTAAGTACCGTTACTAAAAATAACATCGCGCTCCGAGGCCTTCCTTCCTCCCATGTTGTCCTAAAGCCGCATCCTTCTGCTCGTGTTAGCGCAGACGTCAAAAAAAAAAATCACGGCAGTAATAACAGCGCTGCTCCCAGTGCAGCTGCATTCACACGATGTCGAGCCAGATAAATAAGTAGACATGAACTACTCAAGCGACTTCAGGTCATGATCATATGAATATAAATTACAGAGAATTGTTAAACAGAGCAGAATGAGTGACTTTCACTGCCTCACACGCATCGCATTTCAGCGTTTAGTCTATTGTTTTCTACATGTGCACTCCTGATTCCAGCATCAACACGGTCCCTGCGGCCTGCGAAGTTACAAAGATGCAACATGAGATTGTACCTTCAGAATAAAATGCCATTTGTACACTTGGCCACAAGGTCTGTATTCTATTGAGCAATTGCCCCCCCCCCTCCATAAAATGTTTCAAAAGATGCTTAAAAGACCATTTATTTGTTGTTTTGTAATTGCATTCTTTATGAATTATTTTCTATGTATTCATTGTTTTAGGTTGTATATTATATCTATAGCTGTTTCACTATAGGGACTTGTAGCATTAGGAGTTAATGTATAAACCAATATCCCCTGAACAAACACAAGCCCACATTTACTCTCAGGAACCCACATGCACACATACTGTATGTACGCACACAATGTAATATTATTTATCTCTGTTATGTTTTTGTATTTTTTAAATTGTGCAAAATAAAATAAACATAACTAAACTAAACCCCCCACCAGTAATTTGGATTAACTGGTGTCCCTAAATTGGCGCGTTAACCTAATGATGAAATGTATGATGTGTGGAGAGTCATTTATGGGAAATGACTGTGAGCCAGTGGTGGACTCAGGCTGTCTGAGGGACATGGGTGGAAATAAATGAAAAAGGGCACCAGCTGCATACGGTTGGGCGCCAGCACGTAGAACGATTTCTAACATGTAGGGCAGCCTTTATGGCACTGCGTGGCATACAGACACAGAGAGACAGACACAGAGAGTTCTATAGAAAACAGCAGAGAAGCCGAATCCCTTGTTGACCGGAGCAGAGAAATGTGCTTCTGTTGTGAGCAGCCAGGTTACTGCTCGAGTGACACCTGACATAGCACTTCAGTATGAACCCGGTGAGATGTTATTTTAAACATTTAAGGGGAAAGTTCTAAGGTCAAATTTTTTACCAATTTTCACAGAAAGCATGATGCTGAGGCAGGTTTGCTGTATAACATGTAAATTTGCAGCTCAAGGTCACATGATCAGCTTTATCACTCTTCAGTGTCAGTTCAACATACTAAAACACTGCAGATAATGTAAATGATAACAAAAGTAGCCAAAATGCTGGCTGCCTTGCTATGTTAGCTAGCTTTAACACTGAGACTCATTTGGTCCTATGTGTTCTCGGTTTCCTCCTCGTTGGTTGATGATCGGAAATACGCAAGTTCAAATTGACATAAAACCATGAATGTATGAGATTCACACACACGCTCATCACACATGTTCCTCAGTTAAGTTCCAAACCCATGTGCCAATGTTTCCTGTCAAAGTCCTTAACCACTGGAACATCTCCGGTGCCAATCACTATGAAGAGCCGAAGATCAGAAGATCAGAATCAAGCTGAAATAACTTCTTCTTCATCAACCTGCAGAGAAACAAATACTGCCTTTTTAAAAAAACATTTAGTAAGTAGCCAACTGCAGCCGCCCTCACAAAGTACGTAGGGTTGCCTGCAGTATGCATCCACTTAGCATTGAAGCTTGATCTTTGACCCTCTTGTCCATATAGCCGCTGCGCAAAGGATTGTGGATCAGAATAGAAAAGCATGCTGGCTTGCATATTTAAAAATGCAACCAGATGGAGTAGGACAGTACTTTTCAGCATACTGCATTTGATATACTATGTCAACACAAAACTTACAGAGTGAAACATGTCCACACTAAAACAAACTCTCACTGACAAACTGACGTCTTTTTCTTCACTGTGTGAGATTCAGTTCTCTCCTCATGCTACTTATAGCTTAGCTGGTAGAGAAAGTGTAGTCTGAAGAGTTCAATCTGGGTTGTTTGTGTTTCTGTCAGCCCCCTTTCATAAAGATGTCTCTTTCTGTGAAAAGTCTTCAATGGTAAAAGGTAAAATTGGCTCAAATTAAAAGCCAGACGAAACTAACGTTTACCATGGAGGAGGTAGGCAATCAAGACCATTTAATATAGTGTAATCCATTTATTCATCCATTAATTAGCCTGACATTTCACATGAATCCAAGCAATGGAGAGCAGCTCCATAAATTAGTACCTTACATGATATGAAAGGTCCTTTTGTAGTAAAGATTGAAGTGTACCCCATAACAAAGCGGTATTGGGAGGCTGTGACATTAAAAAAAATGCAGGCAGTATGGATGACACAATAACAAAAACTTTTTTGTATTGATCCATTCACTCGCTGTTTAGGGTTTCATTAATATTTCCCTGTAAGTGCAGCATTTCTTTTTCACTTGCTGTATAACGTTCATGAAGTTACTCCTTTATTTTGAAACTCTTGGCCGGATGCTCTATGTCATTCGGGCCACCTTGACTCTGATGCGCTCAGAGGAAACGGCGCACAGATTCGCTGCAGTTCAGACGCTCGAGAAGCGAAACCTCCGCGTGTGTTTCTGCGCCACCGCAAAGAAGATTCCCCGCTGCACTCCTTCATGGATTACCTTCCTGAAGCGGCCGAAACTCCTCTCAGATAAGTAGGAAATAACTCAACCTGGCCGTTTAAACCGATTCCAGATCCAAAGTACACTTCAAAGATTTAGGCACAGCCAATTGAGACTTTCGGGCAGTCAATTATATTCTGAACAGTTGTTGGTTTTTAAGTTGTTTTCTTTTTAAATCTCCAAGCACAGTGTTTATGAATGCGTGACGTGGAAGTAAACTCTGCATTATTCTTGGATGAAAAAGCCCAGAGACACGCGCACACTTTGGGAACTAATCTGAATGTAAAGCACTAGGATGTAGTTTTTTGTTGGACCAGAGGAGAGGATCTGGACCCCGGGAATGAACTTCGAGAGCCACCTCTGCTTACTTTCTGGGCTGTAAAGACACATCGAGCCATGGGTTGAAAGCGACGATGATAGACTGCGGGGATATTCAACGTGGGAGGGAGCAGCATTTTCTGTCTTATGTAATGATTGACAGTGCCTGATTATTAGAGGTAGATCATAAACAACATCACCTCCCCATTACCCCCCCCCCCCCTCCCCTCCCCCTGCATGTCGAGGAGGCTAAAGAGTGCTTGATGCATATGAGATGTTCTCTAATGAGCTAAAAGCTGCTCTTAAAGTTAATAAGTAGGGTATGTCACAGATGAGTGGATATAACGTGTTTTGTTTTGCTCAGAGAGCCATTAAAGCAAGTTTAAGTTCATTACAGATCTCTGATCAGCCTTATTTAGACTGTACTTACCTCCGTCACTCCCTCCCCCATCCAGTCTCAGTCTGTTTTGGAATATTTTTGCTTCATGAGTTAATATTCATCATGACGCCCCAAACTCTTGATCTGCTCCATGCTGATCTGGCAGGGTCTTTGAAAATGACTGTGACTTCAGGAAAACAAACAATCAACAGTGTGTTGAGCTTCTTTATGAGCTTTGAACTCTATTCTCGGCAGTGCAATGTTTTCAATGGCCACTAAGATGCTGTAATGCTCATTTTTGCCCTCGGATTTGGGGATATGTAGTCATTCTCAAATCCTCAACCTCTTAATCTCTGTGACTTTCTGTTTCTGAACATATGAAGCCATTAGTTAATCTTCACTAGAAACTTCGTTGGTCCCTCCCTCCCCCCCACTCATCAGGGCTGGTGGGGGGGGTGGATCTCGGCCCCCACGGGGTCGAAACTGTGGTGGTGGCCGGTGGTGGTCATACCACTAGAGGCAGGGCTCCCACCATGGAGACCAGCCCGGAGAGCCCCAACCGGGCAGTGGAGTACCTCCTGGAGCTCAACAACATCATCGAGAGCCAGGCCAAGCTCCTGGAGACCCAGCGCCGGCGCATCGAGGATCTGGAGGGCCAGCTGGACCGGGTCAGCCAGGAGAACCAGGATCTGAGGCAGGATCGCAGCCCACGGACGCCGGGTTTGGACACTCCCGAGCAGAACCACAACCACAGCCAGCCTCTGTCCCTCCCCCTCCATCATGGCAGTGGCGGCAGCGGGAACGGTAGCACCTCGACGGCTCAGGCGACTGCTGCGTCGCCCACGACTCCAGGACCCAGCAGGGGGAGGAGGACCCACACCAAGCTGACCCGAGGTCTCTCCTGCAGCTCCTCAACCACCGAGCGAGACCGGCTTGAACGCACCGACAGCACGGACACCAACACCAGCTCCACCATACGGAGAAAGTAAGTTATTTCCTAAAATCAGAGGTCTTCTCTATCCGTTTGATCTCCCAATGAACGGTGAGCGTGGCTTCAGGTCATCTGAAAGAAAAGTCATCAGTCTCGTCCTGGTTGCTTTAAATTGTAGTGATGACCACCCAATGTGTGACACATGTGTAACACGTACACGCTAAGCCCACGAAATGAAGCCGCAGCCTTTTCTAGTCATCAGAGATAATCCTCACAGTAATGGGTCTAAACCTAAGAAGGGTTTTTTTTTAATACACCACCATGAGGAATTCTGCAGCGCGCTGGAGGATTATGGGTAGAGTGATATGTGCTCAAGGTGTCCATTTCACGGTGGTGTGTGTGTGTGTGTGTGTGTGTGTGTGATTTCTTGCCTGCAGAGGGTTTGATTAGTGTAATGATCACAGTGCATCATGTGAGGTGCGTAGGAGTCTCATAGTAGTACGGTGAGGAACACTCCAGTCCAGGTTGGAGGGTTATGGGTCTTTTCTACGGTGATCTGAACTTTCTGGACCAGTGAAGCCCTTACGTATTAAATAACCGCCCACTGTTTTCTAAAAGTGTGTTTTTCTTTTCCTCTTCACTCTGAACTGTAGGCTAGTTGGTTCTAAGAGAGATCCCCCCCCCCCCTCCCCAAACTCAAGGCTGACCTGAAGTTAGAGTGCTGCAAACACAAGCTTTGGCAAACAGCAAGTGCATCTGTCCTCGCTTTTACTTAACCACGCACACGCACAGATATAGTCGGCTTTTGTTCAGGAAGCATTAGGCTTTGTGAGTAGGCAGCAATTCATGCGAGAAAAAAAAAAGTACACAGTGAAGTATATTGTTGCAGTCGCAGCGACAGAAACCATTGGTCCTTTTTCGCATATCTGCATATAGCAGTATATAGCATCTCTCTACAAGTAATCTCAGCAATTATTACTGGATTTCGCTCACTATCTGTTTTCTTATGGCCCCAATGGTCTTGTCAGTGATTAATTCAGACTTCACCAAATCCCTTATCGATCACAGTTGTCTTTTCCTCCGCTGTCTGCCTCTCCGGCCCCCCTCCCATCCTCCCTGGGGAGGACTTAGTCATTACACAGAAGCACATATTAGTTATTTATGTAGGTGTTAAATACAGTAATGAATTGTGAATGTAGAAGATCTTGCTATCCCCCCCCGCCTCCTTGTTAATTGCCCGTAGCGGTTGTTGCATGGCTTTGCATCCAGGCTCAGACAAGCGTATCATATGAAGTGCCACATTTAATAAACAGTCACCCGCACAGCAGAGCCATATTGTCCCTGTCTGGCTGTGACTCAGCCGAAACCAAAACTGGCCTATTAGCTTAGGTCAGCGACAGAACCGTCTCCTCTTGATTGCGGATCAGATTCGAACACGAGATTCGTCACCGTCAGCGGCCGCGATGCTCTAAATATGGCTCAGATCAGAGGAGGAGACAGAAGGAAGATGTGGGAGAGGGACGGGGGGGGGGGGGGGGTGTATGAGAAGGGTGAGGAAAGCGACTGGGTGACCTTACTCAGTGTGCCTCAGTCTAAAAGAGAAATGGTGGAACACACACACTGATTCTCCATCTGTCAACAGGGTGCGTTGGAGAGAGAGAGAGCAAGGGAGGAGAGGGGAGTCGGGGGCCGGAGAGGGCCTTTGTTTTTGATCCTCCAGCAGGATTCCTCATCTCTGCCCTGCGCTCTCTGTTCCTCACATAACCCACAACTTTTATTTCGGATGCAGAAACTGAATAAACTGTCCCCATTTTTTTTTCTTTTTTTTTCAGCCCATGCGATGCATTAACTGCATCAAAACAAAGTCACTCCTCTCCTCTCGCAGCACACGCTGCAAACAGCTGTCTCAAATGCTACCCTGTTTCCTTCCTCTCCTCCTGTTAATGGTCGTGTGAACAATGCGAGTCTGAGGCCTTGGGGAGGAACCCTTTTTGATCATCAAGTCCCTCCTCCAAGAAGCAGCAGGTTGGAGGGCATTGCCACGATTCGCTGTGAGCATGGCAGATGTTTTTTTGTTGTTGTTATTTTGGGAGAGGTCACGCAAGTGTGTTTCGGATGAGCCTGTGTGTGTGTGTGTGTGTGTGTGTGTGTGTGTGTGTGTGTGTGTGTATAATGTATGTGCTGGTATAAAATGTGTGAAAGAGGCTGGCAAGTACACACAGAGTGCATGAGAGATTAATTAGTGTGACCAGAGTGTAATTACCACTGGCCCAAGGGTGATAATTACTGCTGTGTGTGTATATATAAGTGTCTTTGGTGTGTCTTTTTTACCATTTATTTTTTGGTGAGTGTGTATACGTGTACACTGTAGGACATCACCTGGGATGTCCATTAATAGACAGGTAATGTGACCCTGCAGCCGGCCGTGCAGGCTGTCATGTTACAGCGATGTGACAGTCCTCTCTGAGAGGTCGCATCCTTCAGTGTGCGCTGCGTGCAGCCGTCCTCATGGGAAGCTAGAGGTCTTGGCGACAGCCCCAGTGGTGGCGATACTCAGAGCGGTATTATTACGTAAAGGCATAAAAAAAAAAGAAAAAGAAGAAGAGGACCCGAGCGATCTTTTCCATTCTTCACTTGGCTCTCTCTGTCACAATGAGGAGTTGTTCAGAGGCTCCAAAGAGCCCCGTGAAGGTGCTTGTGTTCCCGCCCCGTCTCTTTATTCCATCCATCTCCCTATCAGCTCGGGGCGTTGTGGGCATGAGCTGTACCCCTCTCTGGGAAATTGACATTAATTCAGGCAATATGGAGAACGGTAATGGACTTTTGTTTCAGAAGGAGCCTCATTATGTGTAGCTCGACTACACATAACCCCATCCCCTTTACAACCCCTATCTCCTCCCCCCCCCCTCTCTCTCTCTTCCTATCTCTCTTTTTAAAACTCTCTCTCACATACCCACGTACACACACTCACGCTCTCCCCCTCGCTGCTTCTGTTTCCCACTGCTGCAGATATGACTCAGAGAAGCTGCAGAAATTACTTTTGTGCTATTCTCTTTCTCTTCCCCTTCTCTGCTCACCCGCTCTTATTCCTGCTCGAGTAACTGAAGCACAGATTTGTCCCTGATTGGGTTGATTATAAAATTCTTTCTCTACGCTAATAAAGAGCTCCCAATGTATGTTGATTTGGACTTGCGTTTTTTACATCGCTTAGTAGCTGAGATAGCGCAGATGCAGCTTGGAGAAATGAACTGGCCCCAGGCGAATGTGTGGGTATATGCTCAGCTGTACTGACCTGCTCCGAACAGTCTGTGTGATGTGATGGGAGGTAGTTTATCCTCTCTGGACTCAGCATGACTTTCGAGAAAGAAATATAGTGAAGCTGCAGCTGCCATTTTCTCAAAAGCCCAGTCTCGCTCTCCTTTATAATCTCTATCACAAGATACGTAGTGGATTAAACGGTGTTTAATTCTGGCCAGATTTAGCATAT
The DNA here is from genome assembly GCF_004355925.1 of Anarrhichthys ocellatus. NCBI lineage: Eukaryota > Metazoa > Chordata > Actinopteri > Perciformes > Anarhichadidae > Anarrhichthys > Anarrhichthys ocellatus. Next base: position 5,190,136 of record NW_022280035.1, on the reverse strand, counting down.
TGCTAACAGTTCTGATGATTACTGTGATGCAGTGTAGCTAGATGTAAGTGATGGATGTGTGTGTGTGGGAGGCAAGTGTACGTGGGTGGTGTTTTTTGCCTTTCTCGAGTGCAGTGAGTGTTCATGGCTTCATACGGTGTGTGCAAAGGGAAAAAAAAATGTTTTGTCATTTATATTTAGTCACATGTTACTCGGGATTCATGAAGATACATATTCTCAAGTATCAGTTGTAAAGTGAGAGAGGACTGACCAATGGCCCTGGCTCTTTCTGCAGAAGGTCCTATTCATCACAATGAGGCACTCAGGATTTTACACTTAATATATTAATAATATATTTTTATTAGCATGCATATTACACGTGAAGGCAGAAGGATTGGCAGGCTTTACAGTTGGATTTGATGCGTCACGGTGCTGTCAGGTTTCATCTGATTTCTAATGCCTGAAACCACTCTACTGGTTAAATTATTCGTTTTTAAAGATTAAATACCAACCAGTTTTTTGACACGTCACATATCATACATATAGATAGATAGATAGATAGATAGATAGATAGATAGATAGATAGATAGATAGATAGATATGTGTGTGTATATATATATACAGTATATATATATATATATATATACACATACGTATATACACGTGTGTGTATGTATTTCATGTTTAAGTTTTACCTTTATTGTCCTTGTTTCAGATATCTATTAATGTGTACACATACATGGCCAATAAACAATAAAGCTGATTCATATTCAGATCTATTTTGAACTGTTTCTTGGCTGCATATCCTGCCTTGTACAGTTTAATTGTACAGAAAAGACTAGATGTGGCAACAGAAGCGGCAAATATCATGTGAGCAGACAGGCAGACAGACAGACGGTCCGTGTGAGAATAGAAACTCATGCTTCACCAACAATGGGGACTTAAGTCTCAGGCTGCATATCGTTATACTCCTTACCTCTTCCATTCTTATTCACCCTCCGTCAATACCGTTTGTACCAGTGTTTAACAAACATATTTTCTGGAGACCCACTTTTTAAAAATGACAAACCATCGCGACCCACTTCACAATAAGCCTGATCTATAACTGGTAAGAAGAGCGAATTTGTGCGTAAATGAACATTCCTGACCGTCTGTACTGCTATCGCCTCATCACCTTACATTATCTTTAGTCGGTACGCTGACATGTACGTTTTAGAAATCACAACTTTGTTTTATGCATGTGTTGTTGAAAACATATACACATGTTACATACATAATAGATTCAATGTTAGAAGTTCACTATAATTATCAGAGCAATACAAACAATCAGTCTCCCTCATGTGGCTCAAAGGTGTACTGCAGATATAACTGTTGAATAAACAGTGGAAGAAATTCTGCTAATTGATCCTTTTATTTATTTTTTTACCCAGTCTTTGGTAATGGCTGGTCTCCACCATCACATCAGTCTTTCCTGGTAATGGTAAGGAGACAAGTGGATACCTGTGTGGTGTACAGTGTTTCACAGAGAGCTGTGAGAGATGTAGTTGCTGTGGAAACTGTGAAGCTCTCCTCGAGGCAAGTTACAATATTACATTTCCGGCCTCCCTTTCTCCCTCCATCCCTTCCACCTTCAACTCACCTCACCTATCCAGTGGTGGGAGGAGAGGAGGAGGCGGGGGGGGCAGCTAAACGTCGTGATCCTGATACAACCTCTCTCTCCCCCCCCCCTCCATCTTTTGCTTTGTTTTACACGGCAGCTGTGTTGTGTCTTACAGCAGCCGTGGTAAATTGCTTTGTTATAAGCGATGAGGACTGATCGCTGCCCCTCCTGTCCGTCAGTGCCGGCGTTCGATCGACACAGGTGCCTCTCAAAACCGTCTTCTCCCAGAGCTGTTGCTGTGACTTTATATTCATTGTCTTTCCGGGGTTCAAATGCAGATAAGTGGCACTTCTGAAGGAGGGATGTTTGTCGAATACTCTCATGCGCACGTTCTGTGGAGCAGAACAGGGAGACTGGTTACCGTGGGAACGCTGTGAGCTCTTCTGTGAAGAACTCTGTGGGCGAGAGACACAGAATAGAGAGATAGAGAGAGAGGGTAGGAGTGGGAGCATGGAGCGAGGCGAAAGACAGAAGCCGGATTGAATGGCGGCTCGGTGGGAATGGATGAGGCATGTTGAAGACAGACGCTGTGACGCTTTATTCATCACGTGTTACCGGCTCTCTTTCATTGAAAAGATGGGACGGGGCAACCTCGGACAATTAGTCACGCCTTATGACCGAGATCTGCTCCAGACTTTACAGAGTATCCCTTTTTGGTGATCTGCAGGAATATCATTTTTCTTGAATTAGTCCCTCTGTGTCTCCCACATCACATATAAAGGAACTCAAATTGTCCTTCATTGGATGAATCATATCCGGTTAATCAAAATCAAACACTCCTATACACAATCACTCTCTCTCTCTCACACACACATACACGTGCACATAAACTCACAGGGCCCGGCAGGTGCCTGGTGCGCGTAGATGAGTCGTAACTGTAACCGTGCCCCTCCTTGTCAGTGCTTTCGCCTGGCACTCAACGCCAACACGCCCACACAGGCAGTCCGCACTGTTGCCAAGCAGTAGGAGATTCAAGCTCGCAGCAAAAGCAGTTGGTTGTGGAAGAACTGGTGGAAGGGAATGTGAGGTGTCTGTGTGTTAAAACACACACTTAACTTTAGGCTACAACGCAGCGTGTGTGGTTATCAAACGTCTCTGTCAGCGGGAGTCAGGCAGGGTCACGCGCTGGAGGTGGGATGACGCAGTGTGCTCCCACACTCTTATTTCACAGACTATGGCAAAAAAGCAAAAATGTAAAAGTACAATCTGATTTGGGTTGTACCGTTCCGGAATTGGACGGATATGTTTTCAAATTAAACCCCCAGAAAAGCCACGTGGATGCAAAATGGACGTGCTCTCTGGCCGCGGGGCTTCTTTACGAAACAGTTGTTGTGGTGTGTAAGAGAACAACAAAAACAACCTGCCACCACAGCGCAGGTGATGTCTTCCTGCGATCGCAGCATGCTCTCACTCTCCTCGCTCATCTATACATAGTCTCTCCTACGCGCTGACACCCCCATGCCACTGCACACAGGTTCGAGGAAACACTGACTCCAACAGCAGCCACCATTCCACACCATCCTATTTCCAATTCACGTTCCTCCTCACCGCTCTGTCCTCCTTCCCTGCACTCCTCCTCTCTTGATTATTTTCACCCTTGCCCTCCTCCTGTATTCAACCTCTCCCACTCTCGCGTAGCTCGCTCTCCTCCCACTCCGCTTCCTGCCTCCAGCCCGTGTCAACTTCACTGCTTTAAATTCACGCGTTCTCCCGATGTACCACTTGTTCCTTTAGCCTTGATTTCCCGTGTCCTCTCTGCACACTAGCATCACAAACACCCTCCGACCTGTGTCGATTCTCATCTTTGTTATCTGGTGCACGTCGGCTAATGACAGAGAGAGATGTACACATACTAAGAGTGTGTGTGGGTAGTATGTGTGCTTTGTTATTCTATGGAGGTGTAGAAGATGGAGGAGGGCGATTGTGTCTGTTTAAAAAGTCAGATCCTAGATGAGCACGTCGACACTCGCTACAATGGGGATGCTATAGTTACCGCTTGTGAAATACAAATCTTGGCAGTGCGAGACCTCACAGTGTGTATACAAGCACGGCTCACACAGCAGCACCTCTGCCTCTCTTCACATCTCCATCCAAAGCTGAACGGGTCAACGGGTTCAGTTGTTTCAGAAGATCTCGTTACAGAGACACGGAGAAATTAACAACATCTCATGTATTAAGTCTGAACCTTCTCAAGGAGCTGACTTGTAACCTCCATGTAATCTTTATAAATAGGAATGAACAAGGCGCTCCTGTTCCACACTCTGCAGTTTCAATAGCCACATGACAGCTTGTTCTCATCGAATCTGAACTTTTTTCATCATTTGCGCTAAGCTAACGTGCGCTCCGCCTACATGATTACATCCTTAAACGCTCTCGTTCTTACCTCTCTTCTTCCCCTCTGTTTAGAAATCCTTGAACTTTTGCTGACAGCTCTGTTTCATGTGCCAGACTTGTCTTCTTTGAGTCGATCCAGTCAAACATGAAGTGTATTTCAGTTTATGAACAGTAGGTTTAAAGGATAAGGCTGGTGATATTCTGTACTTTTGTGATTTTTAGCAAATCCCATGAAAAGGTCAAAAACAAACAGTGTGTTAAGTCTTTCTCTCAATATTTCCAACTTCCCTGTCAGTGGTTCTCAGGCCTGAGCCCATTTGTTTCTTTGCGTTAGTGAGTATTTAAATGAGCAGGAGGGTGTATGTAGGTTTGACTGAAAATAAACCATAGTGCCCATGTTCATGGTGATGAAGCAACATGTCACCCAGTGGAACAGTGAGTCTAATTGATTCGCTTTTAATAGCTCTTGGACAACAATAGAGCTCTATGGCACACAGACAAAGAATGAGCTGCATGAAACTTCGGCTACGAAGGCAACACTTCGTTGGTTTGTCTTTTCATTGACAATGAGAACATTAGGTTTCTTATTCAACCATTGTTTTGCAAGTGAATAACACATTCTGAAATTCTGTTCTCAGTCTTCCGCAGCTGGTAATGAAACAAGCTGGTTCACTACAGTGACCTGTGAAGTGTTCCACTCACTTCCTGTCTCGCTCTCTCTGCTGCCGCGTCTAGCCTCCGAGTGTCTCCGTGCTAAAATGACCACGACTGTATGTCCTTGACAGCAGCTGGCTCCAGTGAGAAACCAGCCATTTACATGCTAATCCCAACCACTGCTCACTCTTCAGCTGCAGTTGGAGCATCTCTAATTCCTGCTGGAGTAGAGGGCTAGCAGAGAGGCTTTTGTGTTATATGTGCACTTTTGCGTGCATTATAGAAAGTGGTTTCAATGAACCCTGCAGTAGACCGGTATGGAGCTGTTATATAATCTCTTAGAGTGGTTGGAAGTTTCTCGTTTAAGAACTCTGGCTCTGAGCATTTTTGTTCAGTTCGCTCTTAAACCTTCAACTCTACTCTCCATCCTACAAGACACCTGTAATATCTGCCGGGAGTTGATTTCAACTGAACCTGTGGTGTTTGTGACGGTGTGTCTCTGGAAGATGTTTGTCACCTCGCTGTCACACATCTACCTCTCTTTTTAAATGTGTTCTTCATTGTACTACCATTGACGCTGTATGATTTGTCCCTATCAATGTGCAGCTTCAAATCAGTGCTCTCTCTCTCTCTCTCTCTCTCTCTCTCTCTCTCTCTCTCTCTCTCTTACTTGTTCTCTCTCTTTCTGCTTTGCCGCTGACTGTTTGTGTGTCTCTGCTTTCTTCATGTCTCTATTTGTGTGTCGTCCATCTCTGGTCCTTCCTGTCAAGTGTCCGGCCGCTGTCTATCTCAGGGCAGCCCGTCTCGGCTCCCACCACTCCCACGGTGGCGGGCGGCGCCGCCCACGCCGCTCTGTTCCCCACCAGTCTGACTGTTCACAGCTTCGTGAGTCTCCATCAGTACTGCTGCCCCTCCACTGAACAAAGCTTACAGCAGGAGGACAGGTAAGGGCCACCGCAGGGCCTGAGTACAGTGAGTACGGCACAGTAAAAAAACAAACAAACACCCAGTCAACCATCAGACGTCTTGCAATTCACCTACAACAACCTCCAGTTCTCTCACGCAGTCACCATCACTTTCTGTATATTTCATCCTTTCCTGCTTTTACCTTTCTACCCACCCCCCTCCTTTCAATCCTAACTAAGTGCCAGTCTCCTACCACTCCCAGGTGTGAGTAATAGCTAGGCTTGAAAAACACATAGCTGCCTCACAGAGAGCGGCATGATTGCAGTCGTCTTCAATAAGCTGCGAGACCGAGGTGGACTGAGTCATAAGTGAACCTGGCGAATTCTCACAATCTTTTCTCTCCTTCCCCTCATTTATCCCCCACCTGATGCTGTTTCTCAGACACATCAGCGCATGACGCTCCAACACTGCCACCTAATGGCATTATACAGCTGTGATGTGCACACATTCGGTGTATGGTAAACACCATGTTTTTGAATAAAGATGCCAGTTATGTCACTGTTTTAGCGAAAAAAAAGTGCAGCCTGCTTTAGGCTTTTCTAGTTCCCAGCTGTTTTTGCTTTCTGCTTTCTTTCTTCTTCTTTTTTAGATGTCTCATGCTTGTTTTTCACTCTGTCCTCTTTCCTTCTCTCTCTCCCTCTGCCTTGTCCGTCTGCCTTCCTGGTGTTCCTTTCTGTGTTTTGTCTCGTCCCGCGTTGCTTTCCAAGAGAGGAGGGTGAGGATGAGGGTTCCCATCAGTTCTGTTGTTCTGCCTCAGGCTGCAGCAGCCCGTCCTCTCGCTGAGCCGAGGTGCGACTGACCGCGCAACGACTCGCTCGCCCGTTTACCTGTGAAAAGACTATCACAGTTTAATGCTGCCAGAAAAAATGGAGAGACCTCACTGTGTACCCGAAAAAGGCAAAGTCTCGCTGCATTTTAGCGGGACATGATAGAAATGCATGCAACGTGTAGTCTTTGTGACAGTTGTGCTATCATTGGTTTATTCATGTGTCATCTGGTTTGTGCATTAATTACCATTTTAAGGAATCTCGATGTTGTCTTCTCTCTGTATTCTTGGCAGTTTGTTTCTTTTCTTGCAGCCATAACAAGCTGTCGGAACGCATCACCATCGTCTGCTCATTACCGTCGCACTCATGCTTATCTCAAAAACCACTAGTTGAGTCATGTCAGTTCGGGTGTGCTCAGTATTCACCAATTCATATTCATATCCTCGCACATAGTTTAAATTCCTGTCACCACCCATTATGCAATGCCATAGAAGCTAGCCTCCTGTGTGATGTAAAGACATTAGCTGTGTGCAGTTTGTATGACATGTTACTTTGATTGTTCCTACACGTCTGATAACTACTGTCTCATCTACAATCATGTTTATTCATGAAGAGATTTATCTTGTTGGTTTAATTCTTGAGCAAAATAAAAAACCTCTAGTTCCTGAGGACACTTCATGTTTTAAAATGGAATTTAAATAATTGTTGCTGTAATTGCTCTGTGTTGTTTCAGCCACGCTGGAATGTTTGCTCATACACACCCACCCGACTCATCTCCACCTCGAGCACCACACATTCCACAGGCGAAAATTGATTATCGAAAATTCTATTTCCATTCATGTATTGGTTGTTTTGTGCGCATAATCCTTGAACGTTAAGCTTTCCCCCGCATAACACACAGTATGTACCCCCTTTTGTTTAATAGCGTTATTGCTATTTGTTTTTAGCCAAAAGTGCTTCAACTTTCTCAATGTAGAAGTGTGTGTGTGTGTGTGGGGGGGGGAATATGTAATTCCAAAGTACATCACAAAACCTTTTGTACTCGTTGTTTCTCAGGACATTTATTGACTGTGTCTCCAGCAATATGAACCACCGAACCACAAAAAGCATAATTGACTTACAACTAGAGTTTATAAGACTTGTTAATATTTGATATTGCAGAAAATTCTCATTTGACAATAGTTTCGAGGTTAACCACAAGCAAAAGATTAAAAAAACAATCTTATATTTCTCAATCCTCTTTTTTTCAATAAATGAATGCACTTCTTCTGTGTCTCTTCGTCTATTCCTGTTGCTGTGACATGTTGTTGTTTTTTTTTGGGGGGGGGGGATGTTATGTAATAAAAGTGACTGTGCTTGTGTCAGTGATCTGGTGCAGGGAGGGTGGATGGAAAAAGCTGGCAGAGGGACGTTCGTAGCTGTCAAAAGATTGTCAAGAATGTAGCCTGTACAGCTTTGCAGGGCGAACACGAGCCAATGCGAAAGTGTGCGTGTGTGTATGAAAGAGTGCAAGAGAGTGAGACAGTCAGAGAGCGAAAGAGAGAGAGAGGGTGTGTTTGTGTTTCGTTATTACGCTTCTCCAGTTAGCGTGGGACCTTTCTCTGACAGTAGCAGCATGGTAAGAAATCAGCTTTTTTTTACTCCCACTTTTATTTCACTTGTAAAACTGTCACAAAAGAGCAGTTAGTTTGGCACCGGCGACAGATGACGGTGCTTGCTACACTGCTGTGTTTGTTTGGTGGCCCACGCTGCAGTGATGTAGTGCCTGTGATATGTGGTTCGTGCTGTAGATCGCCAGTCTGTGTGCTGAGCATAGGTCGATTGCAACTGAATCATCACAGACAGTAATAAGTGAGGTAAACTTATTTTTGATATGTAATTTAAAAGATAAATAGTGTCTGTCTGAGTGCTGATGATTAGTCAGGGTAGATTGTACAACGTGGCATGTGTTTTTAAAAGAAGGAAACAACGCATTAAATGGAAGGAGCGGTGCCTGTGTGACAGAGTGTACATGCCATTCACATGACGGATCACATACCTTTCAAAGTGGATAATATGCCAGACTGTCATGGATGTCACTCAAATGAATGTACAAAACGTACACAAGTAGAGCATAGCTGCTTCCTTTGTTAGAATAGGAGGATTTGTCAACTGCAATGGAAGTCTGCAGTCAGCAGTTTGATATGTGAGCATCAGGCCAAATCAGCTGTACCAAAGCTGGAAGTGAATCTATCACAAAAGGGTCAAAATAATGCATTGGAACCAGTCTGAATATTGTGGCTCTTATCACTGAGAAAGGATATGTCACTTTCCAGTGTACATTACTTTGTGTACCTGCCTGTTTATATAAGACTTATCTCTTCATTCTTTCTTCCTTCGTGTGCCAGAGATTATCTGATAAGAGTGTGCTTACAAAACACTGCTGATTTTTTCAGATACATAACTCTGCAGCCCTGCAAACAATACAGGTGTACAAGGACTTTTTATCTCTTAATCCACTAACTGGATTCAACATGAAATGCCATCATCCACCGACAAACCCAGAGAAGCCATGTTTGAGCTTTGAACTGGAGGGTCACAGAAAGAATTGAAGTGTGTGTGTGTGTGTGTGTGATGGGAAGCTCACAGCTTGAGACAGTGAAGTGGCAGAAGAGTGTTGGCGGTGGAGGAATGCGCCGATCTGACCCATGAATGATTTGATTGTTTCCTTTCAGTTTGGCCATTTGAAATAATGGGATCACATGTGACAAAGAGAACACAGATTGTTTTTCGGGAGTAGATTTGTTTTCATGGTGAAAAACATCACTAACACTGTTTTTTTTTGTCTTTCTTTAATCTCTTTAAGTCTTGACCCTGATGGTCAATATTGTCACATCACCAAAGTAGTTAGGGTAGATCTCACTGTCGGCCCTTCTGCTCCGTTATTTATTCACAGTCCACATTTGTGTCGTATGGGGTTTCCTATATTGGCTGGTAAAGCTTGGGAACAAATGGCAAAATTGACACAAAAGTTAGTAGATAAAGAGATTAGACAGGGTATGAGATAGCTGCTCTGAGTCAGTGCCCAAGTGGAAATGAGTCAACAGACCAATGGATGCAATTATTGGCCTCTCCGCGGCAGGCGGCATGAGAGGTTAATCCCCCAGTCTCCTTGTCCTGCTGCGGGTTCGATGGCACAGCCAGATCGACTGCCGCTCTTTCATACACACACCGTCAGCGCATCAATATTATACGAGCGAGGGACAGGCAGGGGACTGCATGGAGTTGACATTGTACTTCACACACTCCACTCACTTTTCAATTTCTCTCACTGCAGCTCGTCAATTCGTGCCCTCGTCTTTTATTCTCATAACACCGCCAGCGATAACTTCCCTGTTTATTAGATTTCAACCATCTGTTTCGGCTCCAATTAAATGGTTGGTGGTATTGGAGCTCTGGGCTGGTCTTCGTGAGCAAGCCTCTGGAGAGAACCTCTCTCTCTGGCACTGTAACAGGAATACAGGTTTTCTTACATAAGTAATGAGGTGCAGATGCCAGCTGCGATATGGTCACACTCATGTTTTTATACAGCAAACTTTTTTACTCGTATATATCATCCTCACCTCGCCTCTCACTTTGCAAAAGCAAATGATAGTCTTGTTTAATGCATGCACGCACGAGGGGGGAAAAGAAAATCAATGGAGAATTAATTTATTTTATTTCAGATACTTCACCAAACTTGGAGAGTTTTAATCGGCATCTCTGAACTTGACGATCTTCCTCCTAAAGCTCAGAGGAAGAAATAAAAAAATGCATATAGACTGCGGAGGTGAAAACCACTGATTTCTTCAGAGGTTGTAGAACCAGTATTTTGACATTCCGTCTTCATGAGATGTGAACAGATGACGGCAGGCGTTTATAAGGATTATTATGGAGGTATAAAATCAATCCAAGGAACAGCTGTGAATATTCAGAGAGAAACTCATGCGACCCGGCTTGTGACTCCCTAATGTCGCGTTGCATGTATTCTAGGTTTCTGTGACTCAGTTGAATGAAAATACCATCTGCTCCTACTGATGTGGAAGTTACAGTGAAGCTGAGTCCCTGCTTGTGGTTACCTGTTGGCACTGCACAGAGGCTAGTTTCCATTCCTTAATAGGAGCAGTTTTAAGCAGCTCTGACGATGACATCATTTTCTATTCACAGTTTAGAGAAAATCGGTACAAAGAGTAGATGAACTCAGGCTTCCATTTTCAAAAGACGAACACATTGAGACAACGCGTTCTTTTATCCGTTTACAAGAAGTATTATGCAGACTGTCATTCACAACCTGTGGAGCATCTTCATCACCCACCTCAGTGGTGATAACAGTCAACACATTGTCATGGCAACTACGCTTCTCATCCTAACAACTGCCTCGCTGCCCACAAAGGTCCCGCAGCAACCGTCACCAAGCAACCCCCTCCCGCTTCTCAGTTTCTCTATTTAAGGAGCAGAGGAGGAGGAATGATAAACGACGCTGCACAGAGAGAGAGAGGAAGAAAAAATGCATTTTCAAGAGGAAATGAATGTTGTGCCCAGTAACGTGTTGCTCATTATTAATTTGCTCAAAATGGAAACAAAGCAAAGTTAATTGTTAATGTAATGAATTCCCTGCAAACAGTATATATACGTATGTGTTGTTGCTGTTGATTTTTTGCAACTTAATTGTTGTTATATGTGCTTTCCTGCAGATGTCAGAATTGTATCTTTTTTTGTTATGGGGCTTTTGCATGACTCTTTTGTGTTATGCAACAAAATGGAGTTGTCCTCCGTGCTGCTGTTAGACTCAACAATAATTCAGCCCGGTCATGTGTTGCTTGGAGGCACAGGATGTCCTGCTGAAATGCCTTTCATTGTACAACATGTTGCCCTCCGTCCACTCCAAAGAGTCTTGGTAAAGGTACACTGACATGTGGTATGCTTGTGTTTCAGCATCACATAAAGGATCAAATCTAACAAATTGAAATACCGACAAGTTATTTCCTTCTTTCATGAGAAGCTTTTTTTTTTTCTATATGTCCTTTTTTTTAGCCGGCTAAACACTAACACAGGAAGTCCGGTGGAATAGCAGCAACACAATGAGGGAGGGAGGGAGGGAGGGAGGACATGAGCTGACCCACTCAAACCCGAAATGGTTACAGTCAACAAGGCATCCATTTCATTTTCACCCTTTTTGTCATCTGCATTAATGTGTGATAGAAAGCCCAATGCAAGTTTCCATGTGATGAATGTAATGCTCCCACACATCCCTGACCCTGGCTCTGCACTCTCTGCCTTGTTATGGGACGGCTAACAGAAGGGGGCGTGGCTAAACAAGGAGGATATGTAGGCAGGAGCATGTGACTGTAGTTGTCCTCCCAAACTCACACTCACAAATTGACTTAGGGTGGATTTTGTCTGCAGCAAACGTGAACAACAGGACACTGGAGGCTCCCTGGACTTTATTGAATCCTGAAACGTTTTGGGTTTTATTGCTTTGGTGACTGCAAATAGGATTGTTTCCACTTGAATTGTGATTTGCTGTGTGACAGACTGGGTGAGAGGGAATCTGGGAGGTGATGTGCTTTGACGCGTGTTTTGTCTCACAATATTTCACGTGAAGTGACGCGAAGTGGCACGTAACAACCTGGTCTTTCCTGTCAGTATGGTGTTGCTGGTATGTGGCAGTGGAGGACTGTGTTTTAGTGGTTGATGACTCCTCTAGGCATGCTATCACTGTTGTGTGTCAGACATACACTGAGAGACCGACAAGAGACTGAAAAAGGGAACAAGAAAGTGAGAAGCAGACGAGGGCAGCGCATGAGCACGAGTAGGCTTGGCTAAACGTTGTAGTATATTAACTCGTCCTCTTGACTCAATAAAGGAAGGAGATAGAGGGCAGAGACCTTTATGCTTGTTGGGTCATCAACTCACAATGCAGATAGTTAATGTTGTCAGATCTCTGGCGGCTTTGGTACCGCTGAAATAATAGGAATTTACAAGTTCACCATGAGTTCCACCAAGAGATGGTTAGCTCCTCGCCGCTCTAAACTTTACATGTAAGTCCTTATATGTAAACTCTTAAGTTATATTCTTTGTAATTCAGTGACGCTGAACTTACTCAATCCTTCAATTTGCACTTTAAAATGTTTGGTGTGACATTTTGTCAAGCTACTCATGACTCATCGTAAAAAGCTCCTGCTCATTTTTCTCCTGCAGTGTGGAAGGGGACTCCCAGTGTCCAGAGACGGGCGCTCGCAAAGACATCCAGACACCATTCAGCCAGAAACCTTTCTTGCGCGGCTCGGAGCGCTACACTGACAGCAGAACCAGCAGCGCACCCGCCGGATCCAGGGACCCTTCATCTTCGTCTGCCTCCAGTTCAGCCAGCCTGGCCTGGGCTCTGCGTACACGCCACCAACCTGCGAGCCTGGCCCTCCGCAAGCAAGAGGAGGAGGAGAACAAGAGATGCAAGACCCTTTCAGACAGCTATGAGCTCTCAACGGATCTGCAGGATAAGAAGGTACCGATGCTGGATGTTCGTGTTCTTTGGCGTTTCCTAGAAGCCACTAGCACTAGCAAACGTAATGTAGATGACGGATTCCTTTCAGTTACCTGTGTTCTTCTTTTCTCCCACCTCTTGCCAGGTGGAGATGCTGGAGAGAAAGTACGGTGGCTCCTTTGTAAGTCGCAGAGCAGCGAGGACCATTCAGACGGCCTTCAGACAGTATCGCATGAACAAGAACTTTGAGCGCCTCCGAAGCTCTGCGTCAGAGAGCCGCATGACACGCCGCATCATCCTGTCCAACATGAGACTGCAGTATTCCTTCGATGAGCGACAGCCTCAGCAGCAGGCCCAGACGCAGACGAACTTCACCCACAACGTGGCCATAGGGCCTCCTCATTCCCCCAACCCAGACCGCCCGGGAGACTACACGCGCTTAGAGGACTCCTTCTCCAAACAGGTGACCGTGTTCATGTTTTTATAGGCTATAACTCTTTATGACATGAAAGTCTCAAAGGTCTTCACGGTGACCAAAAGAAACACACAAAGTAGATTAGCTAAACTTTAAAAAAAACTCATCAAACAACAGGACAAAGCAAAATAAAAGACAAATCTTGGCACCACACGCCTTTGACCCGCAAAGCATGCTCTAGAAACTGAATTGTATGTTTAAGATGTGTAACAACTTACTTTCTGACATGAGGGATGCTGAACTCGTTGTGTCCCCTGCAGGTCAAGTCCTTAGCTGACTCCATAGACGATGCCCTTACCTGCCGCGCAGGTCGCGAAGACTCCCAGGAGGGCAGCAGGGAGGGTGGAGGCCTCAGTGAAGACTTTGGGGAGTGTGTTTGGAGCAGCAGCACCAACCCCTCCTCCCAAAGAGGTTTGGGAGAACGAGCCAGGGGAGCTGGCGGGGGACTCAGTATGCATGGCGACAGCACCGCCACCTCCTACAGTGACGTCACCCTTTACATGGATGATGGCATGCCGTCGTCCCCGCTGTCCCTGGATCGGGCGCCCAGCAGCACAGATACAGAGTACTGGGGCCCCGGTGGCGGTGTTGGAGGGCGTGAGGACAGCAGGGACACTGAGGGAGGGGGCAGCAGTAACAGTCGGCGCAGCACCCCGTGCACCGAGTGCAGGGACTATCGTCTAAGAGGCGCACATCTGCCTCTCCTCACCATTGAGCCGCCGAGTGACAGCTCCGTGGACATGAGCGACCGCTCAGATCGTGGCTCTCTGACCAGACAGCTGGTCTACGAGCAGGAGCCTGGGGTCGGGGCTTGCTCCCCTCAGGGAACCCTCAAACACTCCCCCACCACAGGTACCCGCCCTTCCTCCACAGCAGCTGCCCAGGGTCAGACCCGGGCCCCCGCCCGACCCATACCCACACACATCCCTCACCAAGTGGCGGCACACCACCACCATCACCACCACCCTATCCACCACCACCAGTACCCTGACACGCCGCCGTCATCGTCGTCCTCCCCCCAGCAGCCCCCCACCACCCCTCTGTCCTCCTCCTCCTCCACAGCTCTGCCCTCCGACGGTCTGGAGCAGCCGTGCTGCTCGGACGGGGACAACGACTCGCTCAACTCGACCACCAACTCCAACGAGACGGTCAACTGCAGCTCCGGCTCCTCGTCTCAGGACAGCCTGCGGGAGCCTCTGCCACCTCTGGGAAAGCAGACCTACCAGAGAGAAAGCCGCCACAGCTGGGACTCCCCGCCCTTCAACAGCGACGTGGTGCAGAGACGCCAGTACCGCATAGGTCTCAACCTCTTCAACAAGTAAGATGCTTGTACTATTAATACTCAAAAATGCCTATTAGAGACCATTTTCAAGGTGATAATACAACTGGCAAAGTTGCAGTGAAAATGTTATTTTTCATTGATGATAGGAAGCCAGAGAAGGGGATCCAGTACCTGATAGAGAGAGGTTTCGTATCGGACACTCCAGTTGGGATCGCTCGCTTCATCCTGGAGAGGAAGGGCCTCAGCAGGCAGATGATTGGAGAGTTCCTGGGAAACCGACAGAAACAATTCAACAAAGATGTCTTAGAGTGAGTGTGGGAGTACGGAAGAGGTCATCAGCAGGGATTTTTTTGGACAATTCAGATGAATGTTTAATCCAAACACAGATCAGCATAAGTGCACACCACATTTCGTCTCACATATTTCATACCAAGTCTAAATGGATGCAACCTTGAGGCAAACCCAATGCCCTCACACACACATACACACAGACACAGACGTGGCATGTAATAATATGTGCCATTATGAATGTTCCAGGAGAGGTTAGACTGTGACCTCTGCTGTGTGTGTTTCAGCTGCGTGGTGGATGAGATGGACTTCTCAGGAATGGACCTGGATGATGCTCTCAGGAAGTTCCAGGCTCAGATCAAAGTTCAAGGAGAAGCCCAGAAAGTGGAACGGCTCATAGAAGCTTTTAGGTTTGTATGTGTTGAATACAGGGTGTTTAAAATAGAGAAAGGCCTGAGTGATAGTCAGTCTAAAGACACACTGAAAACTGTGGCTGTGATATCAAAATGTGAATGTTTGAACATGCTGTTTCTGTCTCTTATGCAGCCAGAGATACTGTGTGTGTAATCCAACGCTGGTTCGGCAGTTCCAGAACCCAGACACCATCTTCATCTTAGCCTTCGCCATCATCCTCCTCAACACAGATATGTACAGTCCCAACGTCAAAGCTGAGAGGAAGATGAAACTAGAGGATTTCATCAAGAATTTGAGAGGTGCTACAGGACAGAAATAAGTCACACACTTGATTTACATATTAGGCTGTTTTAATGATCTGTTTCTATCATGTTGTCTGTATGGATGTTGGTAGGCATTAGATTAGTAAGGAGAAGTGTTTGTCCAGCTGAGATTAAATAGCTTTTTTTCCCACCACATATATATCTGCTCGGTAAACCACTTGTCCTGTATCTCCTGTGAGAAGAAATCAGAAACCAAAAGGGAGAAATTTATATTATATATTTTTTTCATGATGGTGCCCTTTAGATTTTGCATGAATTCGACCGAATCGGTATCCATCTACGTAGATGGGCACCTTATTTTAATACAGCCAATCAAATCTGGCATATAGTAGTAACGTCAGTGATCTATCAAAGGCCAAGCAGACGGTTTACACTGAGCCAGACAGCAGCCTGCTCCGCAAAACCTGAACAATAATAACCCAGATTAGTCGTTGTTCCTGCTCACATTCACTGTGGAAAAGTGCTCTGCTAATGTCAATTTGCAGGCTTAGATAGCCGATCAACTGCTCAGCAGCAGCGCATTAAACAACATGGTTGGTCTGGTGTAGTCCTTGCTCTTTAATAGCAATAATAACACGCTGTCCAGCCATGAAAAAAACGTTTTTCCTCTTTTTAATAATAAAAGCAACTATTAACAATACATCTGGTTGCCGATTGTGTGTGAAAACTATAAAAATCACAACAGTTTTTACATCAGATACACTATCATTTTGTGATTTGTGCAGTGCAGTTGCGATAAACATCGTTTCCTAAAACCCTCCCTATCATTGTCTCCACCCAAGGCGTAGACAATGGTCAGGATATACCCAGGGACCTGCTGGTTGGGATCTATCAGCGGATACAGAAGTGGGAGCTACGGACCAACGATGACCACGTGTCCCAAGTGCAAGCAGTGGAGAGAGTCATTGTGGGCAAGAAGCCTGTGAGCAAAATACAGGGCTTTGTAATATGTTGCCACTACTTGTTAAAAGTTTATTCATTTGTACTGTATTTTTCTATATAGGTGCTGTCCCTTCCCCATCGTAGGCTGGTATGTTGCTGCCAGCTCTATGAGGTCCCCGACCCCAACAGGCCGCAGAGGACCGGGGTGCACCAACGGGAGGTTTTCCTCTTTAATGACCTTCTGGTGGTAAGACTCGCATGCATCACTTTTTAACACATGGCAGATAAGACATCTATTTAATTCGAAAGAGCCTCTAAAATATATCCCATCTATCCATACCATCAGGTGACCAAAATCTTCCAGAAGAAGAAAACCTCAGTGACTTATAGTTTCAGACAATCGTTCCCTTTGGTGGAGATGCAAGTGCACATGTTCCAGAACTCTTGTAAGAACCCATTTTTCCTTTTGCACATTTCAACTATTCTTTATTTCCCTCTATGATTATTATTATTGAAGCGGCAATCCTTAACATTTCAGTTCTGGGTGATTTTGCGTTTCTATTTGAGTGGAAACAATGGAATTGTCGCAGTAGCAGTCTGGAGTCAATAATATTTGAATATTGCAATACTCAATCCAATAATCTCTATCACCGGTGCGTTGCCTCCCCCGGTGATAGACAGTGACTTAACAGACATTTATTAAAATGAAAATCTTCAAAACTGCCACTTTAAGTGTTTTATTGTTCTGTGTTTGCATCTCTTAGACTACCCACATGGTATCCGCCTGACCTCAGCAGCCCTGGGTGGGGAGAGGAAGGTTTTTATCATCTTTATGGCACCCAGTCAGCAAGACCGCACCCGCTTTGTTAGCGACCTCAGGGAGAGTATTGCTGAAGTGCAAGAGATGGAGAAATATAGAGTGGAATGTAAGTACCCCATCTGCTGGTCATTACTGTGAACTATAACTTTAGTGGGAATGATGATTTGTACAGCTTTCTACTTCAAGAAATGGAGTGCTGGTGGCATCGCTATATGGCTTATCCTTCTCTGCATCGTGTCTCCTTCTCATTTTAAATTCCCCTGTGCCCTTTGTGTTTATTTACAGCGGAGCTGGAGAAACAGAAAGGTGTGATGCGGCCCAGCTTGCTGACTGGCGGCGTAGGTGTGAAGAGCGATGTTGTGAATGGCACTCTGGGAAGGACAAGTTTTGATGACAACTGCTCCGTGGGTGAGGGTCTCAAACGCACGGCGCTCAGCTCATCTCTCAGGGACCTATCGGATGCAGGTGAGGCAACAGCACATCAGACATGGCGTTTAATTCAGTTTCCTTTCTGTCTGCTGGGTTGAATTGGGTAGCGCAGCTTTTACATGATTTTTTTTTTTATCCACTGCTACATACTGTTCCTCTTTCTCACTGACGTTAAGACACAGCTTATGCAATTCCTATCTTTTGCCAAAACACATGTGAGCAAACTTTCCAATCTTCGGCTCTTTGCTAACCTGACTCTTCCTGGTGGGGTGCAGGGAAACGTGGTCGCAGGAACAGTGTTGGTTCTCTGGACAGTACTATGGAAGTAAGTCTCAAAGACTAGATGTTGTCCTGTAACACGTCCCCATACCGGTGCTTCGTCTTCCCGAGCACGCTCAGTTTGTGTACGGTGTGCATATAGATGGTGTGCGTGTGTACTTGCATGTGTCCACATGTCTGACCTGCACTGACACCCTTTGCATGGCTGTGTGTGTTCAGTCCTGCCCAAGCATGTCCTTCACCTCCAGATACAAAGGTGTCCTGTGTGTGATGATGTAAGTGGAAACAGAGGCATTAGTGCCATGCTTCAGGGATGTTTCTAAAACATGATGATGCTTTATTCTCCCAGGGCTCCATCATTAGCAGCCCACAGCCTCACCAGCGCTATACAGTGCCAGGCGTGGTGCCCGGCTGCTACGCAACAGAAGACTTTCGGCCTCACCGCCCCATCCTGAGCCCCGGATCGGGGGTGGGGGGTGGGCCGGGGCAGCAACACACCACTGCTGGGACAGGAATTGGGGGAGTCTCCAGCAGTGTAGAGAGAGCAGGAGCGGGGAGCGGGCCTGGGGGGAGCAGCAACAACAACAACAGCGGCTCCTTCCTGGGGTCCCTATTCGGCAGCAAACGTGCCAAACCTCCAGGGCCCCTTATTCCACCGGGGCCACCCTACCCCGCACCTGTACCCCCACCGACTACGGGAGGTCCCCCTCCTCACTCCCCATCATCGCTGTGCCAGCTGGATGGGGGGCCTTCCAAGATCCAGGCGCTGCACGCACAGTACTGTCACATGGGCACCGTGCAGCCCCCACCACCTTACTACCATCACCATCGCTACCACGTCCAAACTGTCCCGCCTCCTTTGCAAGGAATGCCCCCTCATTCTATACAGAGAGGCCCGCTACCCTGTCGTCCACCGCTTGGCCCCACACATGTCCAGCACCCACAGCTGGCCCATCTCTCCCAGCTCTCCCAGCATGGGCTTCCAGTTCGTTACGCCAACATGGTGGTGGGATGTCCCCCCCCCCCTTTCTCCTCTCTCCCAACACTCCCAGAACCCGCAGTTTGCCCTGTACCACGGGCAACCTACACACTCTATCAGAGGGGGCGGCGTCCCTGGCACCAAACTTCCACTAACCATGTCTCACTCCCACCCGCACCCACACGCACACTCCCAAACCCACCCCGGACACGTGCTAACACCACACCCAGCCAGCCACTCCACCCATCAAACACACTTCATATTCGGCACTCTGCCCCACAACCTACCGTCCGCCTCCGTCAATGCGCATCACGCTACGTCCGCCGCCCCGTATCAGCCCCAGTACCCTCTTCTTTCTTCTATCCCCCCTCCCCCACCACATTCCCCTTTACCCCCCCCTTTGTCCCCCCTTACCCCTCTTACACCTCTCTCCCCTCTCCCCCCCCACCACCCCGGGCTGCCTCAGCAGGGGCCGCAGTTGACTGGTGCCGGAGCGACAGGTACAGGGGGCAGCTCCAAGTCCAAGCCTATCAACCGGATAAGTACCGTGGTGTGAGCAGGATGTGGGGCCCCAGGGGTCAGAGGTCAGATTATAGAGTGGAGGAGGTTGGCAGAACTAGGCCTAGGACCAAGTCTGCCAGGACAGAAAGTAACAGCAGCAGCGCTAGTGACAAGAAGAAACGCAGTTTGCTTCGTCTCTGTTACTTTCATCTCCGTTTCCCACATATGTAGGTGGAAATACAGAGCACAGCTAGAATGCATACATCTTTGAAACCTGCACACACAAACAAACACACACACACACACACATGCACATCCAAATGAATAAACACTCCAAACAAAATATCAAAAAAGTATATAGCCATATAATTTAAGATGAAACTAAATCTATATCTAGATATATTGCCTCAGTTTTGATTATTTGAAGTATAGTTGAGGCTGTAAGAGACTATTTATATGTACAGTACCAAGATGTGATAATGTGACACTGGAAAAAAGCAAACAGAAACCACATATATCCAGGTGATTACATGGGGATGTAAATAAAGACAAAAGCACCAAATGCATTCCAGCGGAGTTTGACGTTAAAAACAGCAGAGAGTTGCAAAAAAAATGTCTCTTGACTTTGCAATAATTTACTTGGCTTCACGATGTGTCTGTCCACTTTTGCAGGTTCCGCTTTGCTGACAGGCATCTTTTTTTTTTTTCTAAAGACCTCAGATATGTTGCTTTGTCTTAAATTTCTAAAACCAATGCACGGTTTCCTGACAGTCTTTTGCTTAATGGTCTTTTACATGTCAACAGGAGCCACCCGGCTTTATAATGCATTCCTTGTGGGGTATGGGAAATTAATGATACAATCAATAATATATTTTGAATGTTTCTGAAGCTTCTTGCCGTTTTATCGATATTATAATATATCTGCTATTAGTATGATGAATATTGTACAATATTTGTTTTGATCAGTGATTAATTATATCAGCAGATGTTTGTACATGGTAATAGAGAGTATATGCACATATAAATCCCCTCAGTTTGCCAAAACCACCAGAGGCTGTTCCAATATTTGAAGTGTGATTTATTTCCATAGTACCATCACAGTTCAGTATTATTGGTTGTTAAAAAAATGAATGAGATTTAGTTTTGTTCAAATTAATTTGAACACAAACAATGTTCCTCCTTTTCTGTTTTGTTTGATGTGAGCAAACAGGGGGATATGTTCTCAAATGGGGTGACTAACAAAACTTGAATTTAAAGAATGGATCTGAGTTCATGTTTCATTTTTTATATATATTAATGAGGCTCCCAGTATTGGAAAAAGGCTTGAATATGGAAATTAAAAAAAAAAAATAACGTTTTGGACGATGCCATTCCCTCATAATTATAAAGGGCATCTATACTCACTTTCTCACAGTCATCAGATTTAGTCATTTTGTGTTTTTTTTATGTTTTGAAGAAGCACGCTTTTACATGTTTTGTGGTTTTGCACACGTGATGTCTTAAGTCAGAAATGGCCTTCTTCTTATCCTCCCTCTTCTGCCACTTTTAGAAATCTCCTGTTACATTTTCTGATGCCTTCTTGTTTAAAAACTTAACAAGTCGAGAATGTAAAATAGCCTACAGGTACATAATGTATTGCCCCTTGTGCAAGTGTTACCCATTTTGCTACTGCAATTTTTGAGGATGTAATGAGCACTGATGTCATTTACCTTCAGTGCCATTGATTGCCAAGGGAAAACTACATATAATCTGATTTGAATGGGTCATGATGGGAATGGGAATGAGGACAAAGTACAGAAGTCAATGTCACAAACTACTGAAAGAGATGGCAAAGTTGAAGATCCTCAACAAAAGGATTTTAAGGAGGTTTGGAGATGGTCAAGAATGTCAGATGAAGATTTTATAAGTATATGTTGGCTAGCCTTTTCTTTTTATTGTGTCCTTTTATGACTCGTCTTGCATGACTATACCTGCCCTTATTGAATAGATTGTACTGTATAAATCTGAATGTACATATTATAGGCTTCTATACATATGCTTCTTATCATAACTATGGGATGAACTACTCCCATTCTGTATTCAGGTGTGTGCATGTGAGTGCCACCAAGTCTGTACATATAAAAGAGGGGCGGGGATAGGAGATGTTGGCCACAAGGAATGTTGACTTCTTTTTCTTTTCTAATTATTTCTGACTGAAGGTGAGAGAATGAGTTGCCATGACATAAATTAAAGCCTAAAAGAAGTTTATATGTTGGTGCAGTTATTGATATCATTTAAAACAAATGATTTCATTTTTTTTCTTTGTGTATGTATTATGTGTACTGAAAGAATAGAGAATTGAGATGTGAATATTTATTGCTTCTGATAAATTAAAGTGTCCTTGCAGTGAATTGGTCTCGGTGTACTTTTTCTATAACTTAACATCTGTTTCAACCATTAATTTGCTCAAAGTAATAAATGATTTATAACATGATTACATTACATAACCACACAAGATAAAGAGAAGTATAACTACAAGATCTATATAAGATGTAGGCTGCTTTGCATATCAACTCATAACAGAAGCCATTTTGTTATGATTGCAAATGTTGCATAACACCAGAAAACAACCCACAATCTCTTATTTAACTAGCTATCTTATTGCATTTGGATGGATAACTACAAAACTGATGCACATTGCCGATAAGCGATGCAGTATTAATAAATAATTCAGAACAATGAGTGGTAAAAAGTACTCATGGACTCAAATACACTGTGTGCTGATTTTTATTTAGGGGCTAGATGAATTTCCATTTAATGCAATTCATAGAGAGAGAAAAGTGTGATTTTTACTTGATTTTGACAGCTAATTAAATATAAATGCAGAAAACATGCAACCTGTACTTTATGCTAACACTATATAACGACATATATTATATATATATATATATATATATATATATATATACATTATATCCCTCCACCTCGGCCAGTGCTGCGGGCACACACCTGCAACAAGACAATACAGTACGAAAAAGCGTCACGTTTTCTTTTTATACAATGGTGTAATTCATATAACATTATGTATTTCAATTTTTTTTGTTAAAATTATTTATTTTACATTTTTATTTGTGATGAGAGTATTGCATGGTGGCACAGTTAATTTGACTTAGGAAACGACTCTACAGCCGGTCCCGGTGCAGTTACATGACTTGAATTGGCGTACGTGGGTACTACTTTCAGGGAGTAAACGTGAGGGACGTGATGTGAAGATTCTGAGGTTGTGCTTCGGTCGTGAGAAAAAAAGCTAAGATGGCGTCTCATCAAGAAAGATAGGATGGCTTGAAGAGAGTGATGATGTTGGTCGGGAAATGATTGATAACGAGATAATTGATGAAGTTTAGACCCTCGCTTACTATTAAACGAACTGCTGACATCCATGTTTTGAACCCGTGTGTTAGACAGAGCGGAGTATATGGAGAACTGAGGCTGGAAAAACGGTCAACTTTGCTAGCAGCGTCAAGCTAGCCAACTGGACCGAGCACAGCTGGCCAACGTTAGCTAACCACCAGTCATCACAACAACAGAGGAAGGAGAACGGCCACCGGCCCTATCACACCCCGGGACATCGAGGTGTCTTCGGGTCAGTTACGGGAATGCAACGACACGTTGTAGTGTAAAGGGGGGGTCAACAAATAACTGCATGTGGACATAGATAATGTTACATGTATATAAATAACGTTAACTATCTGGTTGATATCACAGTGTGGTTCAGTGTGGAGGCTAGGTTAGCTTGTCTGCGTTTACATTGAGTTTTGCCACAGCCGTTTAGTCAACGTTAGCTAACTATGCTAGTTAGCGTAACCTAAAGCCGTGGGAGGCGATGGGACTGGGCTGCGAAAAAGTGGAGGCCTTGATGCTAACATTAGCTGGAAGTTGCGTTTATCGCCTCTGATAGCTGAACAATAGACATAAATAGACTCCACGAATGACACCTAGCTAACCCACTATAAGTAATTGAATTGGATACATTTTCGTTTTTCTTAATTATTTTGCTAAGGCCGTCGCTGGAAGGTAAGGTCTTAACGTCAGTTCTCCCAAGTTTAGTAGCTAGTAGTTAGCTAACAGTTGCCAGTTAAGAAATGTGTATTATTGAGTAATGTTAATCAGATGGACATTGACATTTAAATGTCACCATTTGGCTTCATGCAGTTGAGTGACTTTTTATTTATTGTCATGTGTGTCTTTGGAGCGTGTTAATTAATGTGGCCCAACCTACTTGCGGGCAGTGATGCCTTCATGGCCTCCTCTATACCTTTTTGGGTTCATGGCCTCCACGCCATTGTTTGTCTGAAGGCCTTTGCAGAATCAGATAGATGACACACATGTCACTGAAATCCCAGAATCAAGTTGATGATAATGATTTTTATGCAAGTAATGCCCCAGGAAAGAATTTAATAAAAGACTATTATAGGAAGACTCGTGCAAACACATTATACAAAGCAATATTTATTATTCAAGTGCAAACTGAACCACTTGAGGGAGAAAAAAAATCAGTTCTGTATTTATATTTTGATTGTTGCTCAGTTCTGCGATTGATAAAGCAGTACTTAAAACGTTTGCCCCTTTCCACCCCGGGCCCTGAGCATGGCGTTTGTTTTGTTGTGTTGGGGGAGGGGTTTTCACAAGGACCACAGGGATAAAACAAATCCTCATCCTGAGATTAACCATGTCTCTTGTTATTTTCTAGCATGTAAAGTTTTGTGGGAAATATTGCACTACGAAACATGCAGAGGAACTAGTGGCCATATATTTAAAGCTGACAACAGTACAATGCCATTCTAGACCTGGAAATAGTATGAGCAAGAGTAAACAAATACAATTGTGTAGTAGCTGTATGATAGGCTTTTTATTTTCTTATACACTAATCTGTTGTACTCATCATCGAATTAATTACCTTTGTAAAATGTGTTTCCATTGACATTCATTTGGGAACATTTATTGAAAAACATGCTTTTTGTAAATGTATCTTCTGAAGACAAAATGTTGGCCCATGAACATACCTCAGAAATATCAGTTTCATTCAAGTCTGTGTTTTTACAGCACTCTGAACTTCCCTCGGGAATCTGGAGCTCATTAAGTCATGAAGAAACTGTAGATCAATTCAGAAAACAACAAATGCAACATATGCATGGCTTCAGGGTTTTAGGCTACTATCTACACATGAAAAACAAGAGTTGCATACATAAACTGCTTATTATAGTCCATTGACTCATTTTGTATTGTCTGTCTTCCTGTTTTCAGGGCAATGGAAGGAGAAGAGTTTGTACCTCCTCCGGAGTGTCCAGTGTTTGAACCGTCATGGGAGGAGTTTCAGGACCCCCTGGGCTACATTGCGAAGATTCGTCCAATTGCAGAGAAGTCTGGAATCTGCAAAATTCGACCTCCACCAGTAAATATTTGCTAATGCTTGGATCATGTTGAAGAAATGACATGCTCACTGGGTTCATTGTGTAACATTTGTAGCATGCACTGGGTTGAAAGTGTTTATGAGTACTAACTAAACGGTACGTGGACTCGCTGTTTTAGTCGATAGACGATGACAACGTTATGTGCATCATCAACAACAAAGAGCAGCGTGTTTAATATGAGATCAAATGACTGATTCCTACGGATGTTTGTGTCGTTTGAAAGGCATTATCAAAGATAGTGATTCAGCAGGGATTAATTAGTAGAATATTCATACACGAAGTAGCTATAAAAACAATAAAGCCGGTTTAGGAAGTAATTTACATACTCTGCCAGAACAAGATTTATATTTATGATTAGTCTCATTTATGTTCCACAAATTACATTTATTGCTTCTCTCACAACACTATGATTAGCTGTCATTTGTAAAAAAAATGTAATTAGGAAATAATTACATTGTTATCAGAGTTTCATTACAGATTAAAACATTTTAACAGGATGTTTTTGCAGCAGAGGATGGAGAGGTTTACTGGAGGAAAACTGCAAATGGTGTGTAAATTAACACCACAGCACTGCTTATCTTTAATGCTTGGTGGACATAATCATACATATGGTAGTTCCACTAACTGACGGTGCAGTGTCTTTAGCAATGATCGTTTCTTCTGAATTTATTGGTGAGGGGGAAGGCTTTTCATTGCTGATAGTGTGAACTTCAGTTGTTTTTTAGTAGGCCGCCTTGGTTATCCGTCCTGGTTAAAGCTGGGCCAAGTTCTTGAGCCTTTAAGCCAAAGTAAAACCGCCAGGGTTAAGCCCAAACTAAGGACCCTAATTTATTTATATCCCACGTCCATATTCATTTGGTAATTTTAGTGAGCTCCTTAAATGTTAGACGTCACCATCAAAGCATAAATTACACAAGTTTAATTGCATGTCTTTGCTCCCAAATAGGACTGGCAACCGCCGTTTTCAGTGGAGCTGGATACATTCCGGTTCACACCCCGCATCCAGAGGCTTAATGAGTTGGAGGTAAGTTTCTCTCCTTTCCCTTGCATTGTACATTGTTGATAGATGATTGAAGCTGACAATGGAATTGGCCATAGTACTCATGGTGGTCCCTCATGCATCTCATTTTAGGCGGAGACCAGAGTGAAACTTAATTATTTGGACCGCATCGCCAGGTTTTGGGAGGTCCAGGCATCCTCCTTGAAAATCCCACATATTGAAAGGCGCATCCTTGATCTCTTCAGCCTGTCAAGGGTAGATATTACATGAATTGTTTTTACTGTAAAAGTACGTTTGAAGTTAGATGTTTTTGTTGCTTCGATATGATTTTCTGAACTTGCTTTTCTGTTCCAGATCGTGACCGATGAAGGAGGTTTTGAGATGGTCTGTAAGGAACGGCGCTGGGCTCGTGTGGCCCAGAGGCTTGGCTACCCTCCAGGCAAGAATATCGGTTCTCTGCTGCGCTCGCACTACGAGAGGATCGTCTACCCCTTTGAAGTGTTCCACTCTGGTGCCAGCATGCCGGTAACACTCTACACATTCCCGTCTGTCCTTTTTGTGTTACCAGGAGTGATGAGTTAATAGATACCCCTGAAAACTAGTCCGTTTGTGAAGAGGAGCTAAGTAACTACTTGATGTGTTTTACACGTTGTTTTGATCAGAATCAAAAGACTTAGTATGGTACATCATATATATATATATATTTAAGTGTTTTCATCTGAACTCTCTTTTTATTTCGTTTCTAGCATTGCAAACCAAAGCACTATGATGGTGAGGAGGTGGATAAAGAGTACAAGCCACACTCCATCCCCCTGCGGCAGTCTGTGCAACCATCCAAAACAAGCAGTTACGGACGCAGAGCAAACCGCTGCCAGCCTGACGTGAGTGACAGTTTCTATTCCGACTTGTCATTCAATAAATTTGCATACCCCTATGACCACAAACCCTATACTGAACTGTACTTTGGTCACTTAAATATGCTTTTTGGATCACATTTCCGCATGCACACCGCTGCCTCAAAACCATTCAGAAATAAATAACATTGTTGTTTATTCAGCTGCTTTTCAATAACACGGGTTTGGGTTATTGTGCAACTAATCTGTCAAAGAGGAATTTGTTTAAGTAGTGGCACAAAGTGTGAATTTCAACCTGGGAATGTATTTGAAGACATAATATCGAGTCACATTGTTGGTTGCTGTTTTTGAACACAGCATTCAAAAGTCGCTCCAACTCGGCGAGAGAGAGAGCGCAGCGTTGGTCAAACGAGATAGAGAGTGAATGAAGAGGGAACGTGAAAGCCGTGAATCGGAAGAATAAAACATAATTTTCTTGTTTCATGTCGGTTACGTCCTAAAGCCCCAAAAAAGGTCTTCTTGAGTGTCCCATGCTGTCGTGTTATTAACTTTTGCAGTGCTTATCCATGAGCCCGTGCGCATCGGTTTCAGTGGCAGTGTCTGGAAGATGTCACTCAGAGCGCACCCCTGCTCGCTTACTCTCCATCCCGCCATGCTGCTTTGCTTAACTCTGCTCTTCTGGCTCTCTGTTCCATTGCTTTGTGTTCTGCTTTGTTCACCCACTTCCTTCCATCTCACTGGCAGACACACAATTGTTTATTTCATCAGCCTCATATTAGCACAACTTTTTTTGTTTTTGTTTTGTGTTTCATGAATACAACCATTGCACAGTTCAACTTCTGGACTGGCCATCATTCTGTTTTCTCATGCTTGTTACATGCAAACCCACTCTCACCCCATGTTGTTAAAGCCTGTACGGCCTACACATTCTGTATATGAATGCACAATTACTTTATAGAGAACAACTTTTTAGTAATGAACTGAGATAACAGAAGTATGGTTGGCTCAAATAGGCTGCTTTTTATAATAGTTCAGCTTGTGTTAAGAAAATGCTGAACTGTATCCACGTTTATCAGTTAACATGCTGGTCCATTGGGCTGCAAGCTGAAACAAACACACCTTAGATTATGCAATCATATCCAAAGAATTACTCAACATCCCAAAATATACTTAATGTTGAATTTGAAGGAAATATTTCAGCATCTAGATGCACATCATTTCTCATGTGTCCCAGTGACAACTAGTGGCTCTTGTGTTTTCCAGGATCTCTCCCTTCCTCTCTCATCTCCTTTGTTTCCTCCTGTCTTAGTTTATCATTGCTGTTGTTGTCTCCCCTTGCAGGGTCCAGAGGATCTGGCCCCCCATCCTCTCACCACTGGCTCTCAACTCATCTCTGCGGTACTGCCTCTCGAGCACATGAGCTCAACTTCCGCCCCGCTCTCTTCCTGCCTCTTTTCCTAAACCACCTCACCCGCTCTGAAGTTGCTTTTTAACTAACCACTGAAACGTTTTCATTAACATGCGACCACACTTCTCAACCTGATAGGGTTACATGACTATTGCATCCTTTTTAAAAAGCCATATAAAACTGTGGTATTACAATGACGGGGAATGCAAGTTATTAAATCACCATTATCTCCCAGATCTAGACCAGACGATGAACACAGAGAGAAAGATATCCCTGGCCGTTTTCTACAGTTTTTAATTAATGTTGGACAAAGGTGTTTTGGATTTCTCTGCCAAAAACTAATGTGTTAAATGTCCTAAATTGCACACACATTCAGTTCAACCTCAATAGCCAAACACACTTTTTCTTTTTCTTTTTTTTTTAGAGTTGTGGGGCGGATGCTCTCTCTCTTTCTCTCTTTCATCCATGCTCTGTGGTTGCACTTGGCTTGAAATGCTTTGTGGCTGTCTGTGTGCCTCCTGCTGCTTTGCCTTAGTCTACTCACTGTAGCAGCTACCAGTGTGGCTGCAGGCGTTCTCACACAACCTAGTAGCTTTAATTTGATTGGGTTTGACTTGCAGAGGACCATAATCTGAGGATAGACAGTAAGATATTGGAGTCTTAAATCACTGAAGCATCCAAGTCTTTCCAAGTTTACTTGTTCGATTGTCCTCCACCATCGAGCCCTGCTGATCTGATTTGTTGTCTACTGCCTCCGATCCCTGTCCTACTTATATAGTCTACACAGAAATTATACAAGAATGTATGGGCAGCCAAAGTTACATTTGCAAGACGGAAGAGGGTGCAACTGCACACGGGTGGTGAAGTCCAAAACTCACAGGCTTCTTTCATAATCTTTCTTGGGGAACAAAGTCTTGAATGATCTCTTTTGTGGCATTGTTTCCAGTTTTTGTGCCTCGAATGGCACGAATAAAATTGTCATGACATGCATACATTCTTCTTGTTGTGGGAATACAGGTTTCATTCTGAGTGCACACAGACTGATTTCTATGTGCAAGTAGAAGCCAAACCTCTCGGATTAGATCTGAACTGCATGTTTGAAATACGAAGCTCTGAGTTGGAACCTTTTTTTGTGCTTTTTAGATCTGCTGATTATTGAAAGTGACGTTAAGACCTTCGGTGTTTCTGTCTACATTGCTGAATACATGTGTCGTGTTTGCTGTTTGCAATCATATGGCAGAGTAGAACTAGAGTCCAAAAGTGTAGCGCAAAAATAATTTAATAGAAGGGAGGGAGTCTAAAATGACAAATAATTCACCACAACTGTTAAGTGTAACTATTATTGCGTTTTAGCGATGTTTGCAAACAGAAACCCTGAAATATTGTGAAGGAGCTTTAAACTTTTCACAGTTTTCACCGGATGTCTCCACACATCCAAAGGCTGCAAGAAAACAAGGTCTATGGCTGTTTAATATGAAAAAATAAAAGGTCCTCTTGGGATGAGAACAGGTCAGAATACGCCTTCATTAGTAGAAAGTGAGAAGAGGAAATGTGATGATCTCTAAGAATGCAGTGGTGTCGAAGCTGAAGTCAAGAACACTTAAGTTGTCCGAGAGAAATCCAAGTCAGCAGTTTTTGAGATCAACTTCAGGCAAATCCAAGACCATGTTAAAAAAAAAACACACATTCAATACTTTTAATACTCTGTTGAGTCAGGCGTGATGATGAAATGTGATTGGAACAGGAAACAACTCTGATCCACAAGCTAACTATTTAAGGATTAAATCTTTCCACACAATTGTGCATAAGACTACATGTCTGAAGTGAGGACACTGCAGAGAAACACATAAATGGGAAATAAACATGACGTGCCTTTTGGGTAATATGAATAATTAATGTCGAGGCTACAGCTACTCATAATCAGCTAATGTAACTCCTCCAACTTAAGCAAAAAAACAACTCATTAAACGGTGGATATTCAACTTTTTCAAAATACTTAAATCTTCTAACGCATCATAATATTTTAAGTAAATTTGACAATTCGAAAACTCACTTTATGATTGCAACTTCTGGTGATTGTGTGTTGTGGTGGTGGGTCTTAACGTTTAAGCTTTCACTGTGATTGCTGCTAACTTTTCCTTAACTTCTAACCGAGCATAATCCCTCCTTGTGACGGCATTGCTGTGCTCTCATGTTTGTTCTGCGTTTGGCCTCGATCCTCGCTCGGTTCTGTGTGCTTCTGGGAGCGGTTGTTGTGTGTCTATGCCTTCATGACGGAAATGTACTTTGATCCACAGCCTGAACCGACAGAGGAAGACATCGAGAAGAACCCTGAACTGAAGAAGCTTCAGATCTACGGCGCAGGGCCGAAGATGATGGGACTCGGACTCCAGGCAAGGTACAAAGGCATCAGGAAGAAAGGTAAGTCCCGGGACCACAACCTGAACTTCAACAGCTTTTTAGACCCATTTAGTAAAAGCTACAAGGTAAACGTAATGTTGAGATACCTGGAAATTTGGAGGCAACACTGCATCACAACAATTATTTTTGAATCAACTAAAGCAACAACTTAAGACCGAGACAAGTCCTCAATTATTAGCTCAGTTAAATAACTTGTGGGCGTTGGAGAGCTTGTCTTTGGTTTGGATACAATCAAGCTGCCAACTTGGAGCCCTGTACTCAAAACACTCCTTTATTTATTTATTTATTTATTTATTTAATTTTAGATGAACTGCCTCAAACTGTTACCATCAAGGACAGTGTGTCTCCGCCTCCTGGTGATACCTCGGTCAAAGCGGAGCCACCGGAGCCTCAAGAGAAGCCGAGTGACAGCGGTACATCGAGCCCCCAACCGCCTCCTCCGACCATCACAGTGAAGACAGAAGTGAAGAAGGAAGAACCACAGGTAGAGGGTGGTAAAGAGGAGGGGGACAATGTTACAGATGGACCGTGTACCAAAATGACCATGAGGCTCAGACGCAACCTCGGCAACCCGCAGTGTGTAAGTAGACCAAATGATGTGAACTCCAACACGACTGATTAACAGAGGCACACAACGGCGAGGTAGTAATTCTAGTTTGTCACTTTTTCAAAGGTGGATTCTTTTGTGTGTCGGATGTGTGGTCGGGGAGACGATGACGAGAAACTGTTGCTGTGTGACGGCTGCGATGATAACTACCACACCTACTGTCTGCTGCCCCCGCTCACAGATCCGCCCAAAGGCAACTGGCGTTGCCCGAAGTGTTTGGCAGAGGTAAGTAAAGATGTTCTGTGTGACTGTAACGCACCATCAGTGTTCATTTTGGCAGCTATTTTAGACTTTGTCTTAATCTTGAGACAAAAATACTTATTAGATTAAATTATAGTTTAGTCATTGTTTTACTTCATAGTTATGGTCTAGACTCTAGTGTTAGTCGTCGACAACTCAAAACGTTTTAGTCCAGTATTAGTCGCAGAAAAATCGTTGCATTTAACTTTAGTTAAATTCGGTTCTCATTTTTGTCAGCTTTTTAAATTTTTTTAAATTTAATCTTGTGCCAATTGTCTTTTTTCATTATATTGAATATTTCAGTAAATCTAGTGGAGCCAAAACAATATTTTTTCATTTTAGTCACACTTATTCCACATTAAATTGTATTTTATCTGATGAAAAACAATGATTAAGAGTGGATTCTATCATCCTTTGAAAGATATAGCATGTTCACTATCGTCACTGTTGGTGTTATTGAAGTTGTTGTCATCGTCTTAGTCACAGAAGAAAAGCTTGTTGACGAACACATGTTGTCATGTTTTTAATTAACGTAATAATCACTGTATGCCATGTTTTGTTGCGTTTCTTCGCCACAAGGCGAATCTTTGTTTATGATTCTCTCACTTTCTAACTTTTGTTAGGAGTGCAAGAAACCTTCAGAAGCATTTGGCTTCGAACAGGCCACACGAGAGTACACGCTGCAGAGTTTTGGGGAAATGGCCGATGCTTTCAAAGCGGATTACTTCAACATGCCTGTTCATGTGAGCGCAGCCACACAAGACATCACCTCTTCACTGTGAAGCACATCTCTGATGGCGCAACTAATCTCTAGCCTCTGTGTTGTTGTTGTTGTTGTTGTTGTTGTTGTTGTCGGTGTAGATGGTTCCCACTGAGCTGGTGGAGAGAGAGTTCTGGAGGTTAGTCAGTAGCATCGAGGAAGACGTGGTTGTTGAGTACGGAGCGGACATCCACTCCAAAGAGTTCGGCAGCGGCTTCCCGATGAACAATGGCAAGAAGGAGCTCACAAAGGAAGAGGAGGTATGCTCATTGTTGTTTCTGTGAAGTATTAGCTTGAAGGCTCATCAACGTTAAAGTGATGTGTCAAGAAATCCATCTGGGCCGTTTCAGAAGGCTGGTTTTGTGAAAACTCTGAGATGAGGGAAACTCTTCAATTCTGGGTCTGTCTGTCTCTTCTCTCTTTCAGAGCCATACACATTGTTTTATTTCCTCTGACACAAACGATTTCCACATAAAAGTGTTTATTGAAGGTTTACTCTGTCAAAGTCTAAATCCTGGTGGGTTAAATTTGTTACTTTATGCCCTCAATCAAATATATGTCGCTCTCAGCTCATAATAAAACCTCAGCATGTCCTTTTTTTATACCACTGAAATGTTTCTCAGTTTAAATCGTAAAAGTCGGTGTGAAGCTTTAGACTCGTATGAGCAATGAATCGTTATCTCAGTCACTCATGATGCGATTTGTTGCACTTATGGAACATAATTCCTACAATATAGGCGATATGTTTATTTCTTAGTCAGCCGGATCGTGTTGCACCCAAAAAAGGAGCGTTTTAGGCTGCATATAGTCTAAATGTGTTTTAACAGCATTTCAGTGATTGTGTTTAAATTTGCCACATTAGTTTAAGTATCTTAAGTAAAGCCACTGAATGCTGTTGAGTCACGCTCCAATGAGATGTCTCAAATTTAAAAGTGACAATTTGAACCTTGAAATCAATAATCGATGAATGATCGATATAATTTGCTGGCCCCTGTGTTTTGTCCCCATCAGATTCAAATTTACCAAATATATTTAAAATGTTGCTTAACTCTATTATGTTGATTTAACATACTCGGAGTTGATTAAGCAATCTATTATTGGCTGTTCTGGAATAGAAAACTCGGTGTTTCCCTTTAGAAAAAGTTTGATTTTACAATGTTTTCAAAAAAGTAATGGTGTAGTTTAGATGGTACCTGTATTCAGGTTGTTTCCAAACCGTTTCATAATCCTAGTCCAGTGCTTATTCTCAGTGCACACTGTTTCCTCTGTCTGCTCAGGAATACGCCCGCAGCGGCTGGAACTTGAACGTGATGCCCGTGCTGGAGCAGTCGCTCCTGTGCCACATTAACGGAGACATCTCTGGGATGAAGGTGCCCTGGCTGTATGTCGGCATGGTGTTCTCAGCTTTCTGCTGGCACATCGAGGATCACTGGAGCTACTCCATCAACTACCTGCACTGGTACAGAATCCTTTGTGTGTATTGTTTGGGGTTTTATCAGTTACAGCTTGTAACGTAGAGAATATATGTTGCCTGGAACGATAATTTGAGAGAAATACTATAACGTTCCCTCTCTGTTGTTTGCGCTCGTGCCGAACTTTCATCTCTAGGGGTGAACCCAAGACGTGGTACGGGGTTCCCTCTGTGGCAGCTGAGCGACTTGAGGGGGTGATGAAGAAGCTGACGCCAGAGCTGTTTGAGTGTCAACCTGACCTCCTGCACCAGCTGGTCACCATCATGAACCCAAATATCCTCATGTCTCACGGCGTACCGGTCAGTCTCGCATAAACACACGTGCACTCAGCAGAAACATGGTCGGGTCAAACGTTTTTCTTTGACTGACCTCAGCGTTTTGTGATTGGCAGGTTGTTCGTACCAACCAGTGTGCTGGCGAGTTTGTCATCACCTTCCCCAGAGCCTACCACAGTGGCTTCAATCAGGGATACAACTTTGCTGAAGCCGTTAACTTCTGCACTGCGGACTGGGTACGTCTGTTTACGCTGTCTCAAGTTGTCATTTCACATCGTTCACAGTGCTGCGTAATCAACATCCCTCTTCTCTCTCCCCTCTCAGCTGCCCGCTGGCCGGTCCTGTATTGAGCACTACCGGCGTCTAACGAGGTATTGTGTGTTCTCCCACGAAGAGCTCACCTGTAAGATGGCTACCAGCCCAGAGAAGCTAGACCTCAACCTGGCTGCAGCGACGCACCGGGAAATGTTCATTATTGTTCAGGAGGAGAGGAAGTTGCGAAAGGGTCTCATGGAAAGGGTGAGACACAGAAATGGATCCTAGAGAGTGTTTGTTTCCCTATTTATTCACTTAACATGTGTAAGTGAATAAATGATACAACATGACATCTGATTGTCTAATAACATCTGTGTGTTGAACCTGCAGGGCATCACTGAAGCAGAGCGGGAGGCATTTGAGCTGCTGCCCGATGACGAGAGACAGTGTGACAATTGTAAGACGACGTGCTTCCTCTCGGCTCTGGCCTGCTCAAACTGTCCCGAGAGACTGGTGTGTCTCTATCACACTCAGGATCTGTGCAACTGCCCCACTGAAAAACTCTACCTCAGGTATTTATCTCTCGTGTAGCTGTGAGTGTGAGCGCATATGTTTTTCAGTGAGCCGCGATCCACTGAGTGACAAGTCTTTTTCTAATTTGATCTCTTCTCCCGTCACTTTCAGATACAGATATACCCTCGATGAGCTGTTAGCCATGTTGCATCGATTAAAGGTTCGCTCCGAGTCCTTTGACTCCTGGGCCAACCGAGTGAAAGAGGCACTTGAGCAGGAAGAAGGAAACAAGATAGGTGGGAAATCAACATAAATGTATCCCTTAAAACTTTGTTTCAAAATAATATTATGATCTTAAAACAAAGCGCTAAGACCAAACGGTTATTGATTTGCAGGAATTGACGACCTGGAGATGCTGAAGACGGAAGCAGCGGAAAAGAAGTTTCCCGACAACGAACTTCTGCGGAAACTCAACACTGTTCTTAAAGACATAGAACGCTGCCAGCGGACCAGTACTGAGCTCCTCAGTAACTCAAAGACCGGGTAAGATGGAACGTCTACTCAACATTTACACTAACTGTTACAGTTGCATGCACTTACTGATTGCATTCCTTTAGTGAAAGTAAGATGACTTCGGCAGAGCTGAAGTCCTTGGTAGAGAAGATGCAGAACCTGCCCTGTGTGATCGCCCAGCTGGAGGAAGTGCAGGTGAGACGTCACTCTGAGTAAACTAGCTTATATTTTTGTTGTACTTTTTTATTTCGTACACTTGCGCTTTAACTCTGTACCGTCTGATTTTCAAGGTGGTTCTGCGGACAGTGGAGGATTTCCAGAGCCGGGCTCAATTGCTGGCCAACGACAGGGACTGGAGGAGGGACTCCTCGCCACCTGAACAGTTGCAGAATTTGTTGGAGCAGGGGGCTGAGCTGCTTGTTGTGGTGCCGGAGTGCAGTTTACTCCAGGGTCTAAAGGAGCAGGGCCATTGGCTGGCAGAAGTGAGGTGCACACTGGGTACAGAAGGAGGGGAAAGGCAGGAGGTGATGTTGGATGTTCTGAGAAACCTGATGGAGGCAGGCTGCAACGTACCCCAGAGTGTGTCCGTGGAGACGGCCATGGCAGAGCTACAGGAGCTGCTCACCATCGCGGAGCGCTGGGAGGAGAAAGCTCAGATCTGCCTCGAGCAAAGGTACGACCAACCAGTCACACATACACTTTTGTCTTTCAGCCGCCATGGGGGGTTGTCATCCGTTTGCAACTAGTTTATCCTGGTGCAATGATGTCAACATTTCTTTTGTTCTTTCAGGCAAAAGCATCCTCTCTCCACTCTGGAGGCAATAGTAAATGAGGCCCAGCTAATTCCAGTCAAGCTGCCCAACATTCTCGCTCTCCAGGACTGTCTCACTCGAGCACGCGCCTGGGTAACGGACCTCGAGGAGATCCAGGTAGCAAAAACAATCTTTGTTATTCTACCCCCTCTGTAATGGTGTGATTTGTAATTACATTGACATTTTCAAAACATGCTGCACCTTCATGTTGTAACGTTGTTCCTTTGGTGCAGAATGGGGAGCATTACCCGTGCCTGGATGACCTGGAGGGCCTGGTGGCTATTGGAAGAGACTTGCCGGTCTTCATGGAGGAGTTAAGACAGCTGGAACTGCAGGTAGCCAGCGCTCATTCCTGGAGGGACAAGGCCACCAAGACCTTCCTGAAGAAGAGCAGTCAGCACAGTCTGCTAGAGGTGAGCAACGCCAATGAAATGAATAATTACTGTATGTTAAAATTGTACTTGAAGGGAAAATTTGCCACCTTTTTTTATTTGGATGTCCAATCAGAGCTGATGGTAAATGCAGCCCACTGAAGAAATCAATTCCTTTTTTCTGAATACACTACCCACCTTAGCTTTAAATAGACAATATTTCTGTCAACATAGAGCAAAGAGTTGTCTGTATAGACAGCATGCGTTAAACTGCAGTGTGGCCCTGCAGGTGTTATGTCCGTGTGCTAAAAGGAGAGAGAGACGAGATGAGCTGGAGCTGCTGGACGAGCCTTTAGATGATTCTGACACCAACACTCTGGGCCTCTCTGCTCAGGACCTGAGGGACCCTGCCGCTATTGTGAGTTTATTAAACATGTTATTGTTCATTTTGAATCTCTAACATAGTAAATACTAGTTTTGTGAACTTGTCGTGTGTGCCTTGTCTCTAGGTGATGGCATTCAAAGAAGGGGAGCACCAGGAAAAGGAGGCACTGCTACGATTACAGAAATTGAACATGTGCAAATCTGGACTTAACGCCACAAATTGCAAGGAGAACAAGGAGGACAAGGAGAACGGGAGGTGGGAGGACGCCATGGAGACGGACACATCCAGCCACTCGGAGGACTCTGTAAAGGAGAACGGTAACGGTAACCACACCTGCACCGCCCCTCCTCAGTCGGTGTGCGTGTGTACCGGTCAGCCTCGTGCGCCTCAGCTCCGCTGTCACCTGTGTAAGGACTGGTTCCACGGGGGCTGTGTTCCCTCTCCCGCCCTGCTCCCCTCCTCCGGACCACCGGTGAACCCCCTCTGCTGGTGGGACTGGGACTCGCGCTTCTTGTGCCCGCGGTGCCAGCGGTCACGGCGCCCGCGCCTGGAGACCATCCTGGCGCTGCTCGTCGCCCTGCAGAGGCTGCCGGTGCGTCTGCCCGAAGGAGAAGCGCTGCAGTGTCTCACAGAGAGGGCCATCACCTGGCAGGGCCGAGCCAAGGAGGCCCTAGAGACACCGGAGCTGCAGCAGGCACTCCAGCGGCTGCAAGAACTTAAAGAGACTCTCCATTGTGAAACCGAGAAAAAGGAAAACGTGGAAAAGGACACAAAGGGGAGCTCGGTGATCGTTTTATCGGACTCCGAGGGAGGGGAAGTAGAGGAAGGAGTCATTGATCTCACA
The DNA here is from genome assembly GCF_004355925.1 of Anarrhichthys ocellatus. Taxonomy (NCBI): domain Eukaryota; kingdom Metazoa; phylum Chordata; class Actinopteri; order Perciformes; family Anarhichadidae; genus Anarrhichthys; species Anarrhichthys ocellatus. The sequence continues at coordinate 5,152,422 of NW_022280035.1, read as the reverse complement.
GACGAGAATTCACCTAAAAAGAACACCAAGGAAAGCAACGGCACTCAGGTTAACACCTCATTCTGACTCTCTTTATGATATTAAACCAAATATAGACTGCTCACTGTAAACTGACTCAAATACACTGAATTGCTTCTTTCTCATCGTACTGTATCCAACCTGCCTGTTCAATACAATGCTTGTTTGCCCATAGGCTGGATGTGAAAATGGCATCAGCAAGAAGTCAAATATTACAGGTAAGAGGGTGTTTTCATTTTCAAGTAAATGTCAAAAGTTGAGTTGCGCAGCGCCTCACGCGAGACGGCAGTCCTCACAACGTTTCCCTTCTGCTCTCGTCCCGCTCAGGCGTGGGCTCTCTGCTGCCCCTGCTGCCTCTGCTCAGAGGCCAGGTGGTGGAGCTCCTACCAGCCACCGAAGTCCAGCTGGAGGAGCTGCAGCTGGAAGGAGATCTGCTGGAGGTGTCCTTGGACCAGACGCTCAACATCCACAGAGTTCTGCAAGCTGCTTCTGTTCCAGAAAGAGAAACACTGCGCACACTCATTCAGGTCAGGAGAACAAACTTTGACCTTTTAAGAGGAAAATATCCTGCATTGTGATATACTTCGTTACTGAGATATGAAATGACCAATATTCGTGGTAGTATATTTTTGCTGTGTCGCCCGGCCCTATTTATATTCAGTTTTATTCACCTAAATGCTTAAGTTTATCCTTTAAAGCACAGCCGACATGTTGAATGCATTTCCTTCCTGTCAAGGTCTAAAACCTGCATTGTTTACAACCACGTTTGCTTGCTGTAGCAGTCTTCTTCTTCTTCTGTGGGTACATTACTGCCACTTGTAGATCAGTGGAGTAGTGTGAAACTATTGCCATACATGTCTCATGTCACAGATGATGTAAAAGTATGCAAGAGTTTGTACTTTTTACGAGCGTTCGTATCATTTAGGAGGAAACGATAAAATGAGCTGCTGTGTTTATTGCCTTGTTACATTTTTGTTGATGTCTGCAGCTTCCTCTCTAATATTCTTGTCCTCTCTCTCTCAGATTGAGCTTGAGGAGCAGAGGCGAACTAACCGTGGACGAGCCAAGGACTCCAAACGAAAGAGAAAGGGCCACAGAGGAGGCAGCGGGGACAGGGCCGGAGAGCGGTCGCTGGACGCCTCCGAGTCAAAGAAAACCTGTCCCCTCAGCCCCTCCCCTCGGTTACCTGTCCAGACCAATCCAGAGGTAACTGCCCCCTTTTTAGCTGTTGTAGTTTTAAAGCTTAAGCTTTATTTGAGATAAAACATGTTTTGCTTTTCTCCATTGACAGATTTTGTGATATAGCCAACGCTGGATCTCTGTTTAGACGGATTAGTCGGAGGAATGCCAGAAGAAAAGTTCTAGAAAGATGCAGGACATCCCCATCCCTGTCCCCTACGTTCCTCCTCCTCCTCCTCCTCCCTCATTCACACATGCAGGCACTAACGGAGCAATGACTCTTCTTCTACACTCCACCGTCTCATCCTAAACTCAGCCATATCTCACCCGTCTTGATTTTTTATTTTTTTTTCTCAGACTCGCTGTCTTACCCAACCCTTTACTCTCGACCTTCCCTGGACTCATTTTTCCTGTGAACATATTAAGACTGTGTTGGACCGATGTGGGACGTACCGCAATAGGAGTGTCTTTGGTCTAGAGTTGTCTCTGAGGTCAGTCAGTATGCTACGTTTTCCCAACTGTATTAAAGTTAGTTCAACCGAAGCCCGTCTCGGCAGTTGCCGTTTTCCTTCACTTGAGCCCACTCGTTGAAGTTGGATAAGCTTTGGGGGTGTATTTAGGCCGTTCTGTTTGGGCATGGATCCTGAAGCTGAAGTACAGCGAGGGTTTTGACTGCTGATCTCGGACAACAGCGCCGCGGTCACACTTGTATTTTTTTAGTTGTATTGACTCTTGTGTTTGATGCTGTTTTGAGGGGACACGCATTTTGAATAAAAGTACGTTTTGGGAAGTGTTAAAAACAGGCATTAATGTTTTTGGTGCTACTTTCCCAAAATGGATATCTGTACCTCTTGGCTTTGTCTTTCTCCTCCCTTTCCTCCCCTTGATGCCTTTTTTAAAATTTATTTTTTTTAAGCGACCCCTCCCTTTTGGCTCAATACTTTATTCCTTTAAGTCTCACCTCCTTTTCTCCCTCCCTCGTTCTCTCTCTTTGCAAATTAAGGTAACTTCACTGTAACTCACTTGTCACAACTTATTTTGTTTCCTGGGTTCAAATATTATTATTATTATTGATATTGCAGACACACAGTTGTCGTGGGTTCGTGTATAAACTTTTCATTTTAATGTTGCCTTTGTTTCTTTTCACTCTTGTTAGAAAAATAAAGGTTTAGAATTGTTTAGGACATGTTGACTCATTATTTCTAGTCTTGAAATGCTTCAGTCCTGAGATCAGTAACGGTTTCATTCCAGCAATTAGACACCACCAAAGTGAGTTTCATGATCACAGCATTTATTTAGAAAAGCTATCACTGGAAAATGGCTGACACAAAACTGACGTCACAATATTGAACGAGTACACCATGTTTTCATCAACTATGCTAGCGTTTAAAGCAAGTTAGAAAGACACACACAACTACAGTATGTTAAAGGCTTTCAGTTTTCAAACAAATATTTCTGCCTCAATATCAAACATGCATGTAAGCCAAATACAAATCAGCTTTGTTCACAGGGTTTTCTGAACACATTCTTGGTAGTTATTGTCGTTCTAGGTACTTTAACTGGATCATCATCCAGAGGCTGGTTCTGAGAGCACATCATCGGCAAAAATCTCAGAATCTTGAGAACGGAAAATCCAGAGTTGAAGTAGCTGTAGACCCAATTAACAGGGACAGAAGAATAATCTTAATTTGCAGTGAAATAGCCTTGTTCACAGTCAACATTGAAATGAATTATATTTGCATACTGACCAAAACTCATTGGTCCAGAAAAAGCATTTTGCACTTTTGAAATGGCAAAACGTATTTTGATATTTTATTCATTTAAATAGCAAATGGGCCTTTTTGAATAACACATCAAATGTTTTCTGTGCTTTATGCGGCACAGTGTGCCCTTCTAAGAAAAGAAAATGGTAGGCATGTCAGTTGCTCTGTGCTTCAGTGATTACCTTCTCAGCTAAAGCAGTTCAGCTTCTTTTTTTTATCGCTTTAAAAATTGTGCTGTACAGTCAAGTCTGCCTGACGGGAAGGCACCGCTCAGTTCCTCTTTATCAAAAAGCATCTGTGGTCTGACAGTTTGCATTTCCTGTATCACAACGAAGGAGCATTTATACATGAACACTACAAGAATGGGAAAAAAAATGTTTTATCTACAATAACTGGCACACAATAAAAATGTCCGTCAACAAAGAAAACTTCATGGACACTAAATATACAGTTTTATGGCACAGAAGTGACTTTTTCTCATCCTGTTTTCACAGCTGCTTGGTTCTAAGCCGCACTTTTAGTTTTCCTCTTTCTGTTCTTCATAAAAATGTAGAGGCCTGCAAAGATGACTTTTGTGCAAAGCTCTAATGTACAGCAGGTGGTGCTATCTCTCCTTTATGGAAGAAGGCAGATCTCGTGTGGTGACTCATTTCTAAATGTGCTCCCTCTGAATATGTTTCAAATGGTCTGTAAGTCTGCCCACTTGACCACCTACACGCGCTTCTTTCCTGTCTTGTGCATTGACTGCATGACGTCCGGGTTTTAAATGTGACAGGTTTCTGTGAAAGGTAGAAGAATGGCACTTTATTAAAGCATCATGAAAATGTCTGAAAATTGTTTTCCTGACAAGTTAAGGTCCATTCAACCAGACGAAATGAAAAGAGGGATTCAGTGTATATCAAATATGCTGTAGTATAATTGTAAAATGTGTCACTTTTGTAATTCTGCATTTGCATATGGAATGCATTTCTGAAATGTAGCTTTGATTTGACACAATTGTAAATAATTCTCCAATCTAAACATGTTGAGTCCCTGCAGACAAATATGTGTGCCAAGGTGTAGGCCTACTGAAGCAGCATGTGTTGATCTTATAGGCCCCGTCGAAACACTTTGGCACCGTCTAATCTCTCCCTAACTCTCTGCCTCCCGTCTTATCTCAGACTGTGGTGACGGACAGCAGGGGGTTATATACTTTCTTCCCATCTGCAGACCTGGACCCATGGGCCAGCAGCTCCTGTATCGTGATCCAGTTGTCCAGGATTCTGCGACTCCGCTTCTTCACGCTCCTGCGGTGGCACAGCTCCAGGATGGAGGTGGGCTCCTGCTGCTGAGTTGTGCCCTGCTGTCCTCCTCCCTGCTCCCTCTCGCGCTCTCTCAAACAGTCGAGGCGGCTCTGCATCATGAACTCCCTGCGCCGCCGCTGCTCTCGGGCCTTCAGCAGCTGCTGCTTGCGCTCCTCTTTGCTCCAGTAACGGCCCATCTTCATTTCGCTCACGGCGTCGTCGTCCGTGGTCATGCCACTGCGCTCCTCTCGGATCTTCATGGCGCGCGCCTTCAGGAGGCGATCCCTCACGGGCCGCTTGGCCACGTAGCGAGAGCCGTCGCTGCGGATCTTCACCTTCCACTCCATACGAGGGGAGGCCGGCAGCATTGGAGGGGACAAGGGCACAGCTCCTGGGGCCTGAGCGACGTCTTTACACGTGCTACCCAAGCTCATTGGGCTGGCGTCGCCCCAGGTCTCCATGCTGCCCTCTCTGGGTCCACCGAGCCGCTCCGAGGTGGAGGGAGACCTCAGCTGCATGCAGCTCAGGTAGTGCTGAGGTGGCTTTGTGTCCGTCTGACGACGAGACAGGTAAGGGCTGTTCTCTGCACTGTATCCGCCAGACCTCTCAGCAGTCCCATTGGCTTTGGGGCTACTTCTCACCTCGCCATCTGAGCCCCGCCTGGTTCCTCTGTCCCGGGACAGGGACCTGACCTTAGCTCCGGGGCTGTATGTCTTAGCTTCGGCTCGTCTCCTGTGGGAGTGGGGCGAGTAGGGTTGGTTGAGGTTTGCTTGTGTGCCGTCGCCCCTTTCGCCCCTGGTTCCTCTCTCTCTCTGCCGAGGGGAGGATGGAAGCTGCGTACCTGCCGAAAGAAGAGGCTCTCCTCCCTCCAGGCTCTGTGTAGAGGGGGAAGGGTGCTGTTCGTTGACCAGAGGGGTGCTCCTGCAACTTTCCCCTCCAGTGTTGTAGGCACTCGTGCTGTCCTTATCCGAGCGCTCCCTCTCTGGGAGCTCATTGATGTCTGACAGAGCGTGGTGACAGGACTCCTCACTGACCAACGTACCACTAATGTCCAAGCGTCCAGCCCCTGCACTGGCTCCATTCATGTCCTCGAGGGGCCAAGCCTTCAGACAACGCTCCCTCAGCTGCTGCATCTTCTGCGCCCTCAGGATGTTACGACACTTGAACTCCAAGTGCCGCAGTTCCTCTTCCAGGAGGGCCATTTCGTGCTGCGTCAGGCTCTCGTTCCTGTTCACGTCCAGTGAGACACCTTCCTCTTGGGCCAGCCCCTGACCTCCCAGTGGCATCAGAGCATTGGTGATCTTCTCATAGTAACACTTGATTTCCAGGAGCTCTTTGTACCTCTCGCACTCCTCGTCAGTCAGCCCGGGCATCATCATTCTCACGGGATCGGTGGCGTAAGCCCTCTCCAATCGCTCCACCTGTTCCAGCCCTCCTCCGTTAACGCAGTCCAGCCCTAAGAGGGAGTCGGCGCTGAACTGGAGGTCCTGGGAGTGCAGCAAGAGCGGAGTGTCCCCTTGGCTGGACAAAAACTTGCGCATGCTCCCAGGAGTATTGGTGGCGTTGGTGTTGGAGGCACTAGTGTGGTCGTCTCCCAGGAGGTCGTGTTCTGAAGACTCCTCATAGCGCGTGCTTTCATCTGTGCGGCCCACCCCGCTGTCCAGCTCCTGGCTGTTGCTCAGCACCGTCTTGAGCAAATCAGGTGAATCCCTGTTCATCGAGCGGCCGAGGCTGCCTAGTACACCCCCACCAGCAACGCCGCCTGGTCCGGCACCCAGGACCGAGGTGCCGTTCCTCGCTCTGTGGCTGCTGGGTAGATGAACAGCGTTGTCCAGTGTGTCCGGGTCCAACTCATCTTGATCCAGCTGGTTGTCATTCTGGCAGGTAGAGGTGTATCAGTACAGGTGGTTGCATTTAGTTGATGGCATTGCGGTGGAGGTGTTAAGGTCATTGTTGAAGAGACAAACAAAAGACAGAAGGAAAGTATGCATTACAATGTCAGTGAAGAGACTAAATGTCTAAATGTCTTAGAACACGCCTGGATGAGATCTTTAACATAGAATATAACAATATTTTTTAATTTTTTAAAGAAGCATAAGCATTCACAGTTTTTTTTTGGCCACTTGGGGGCAGGGAAACAAGCTCCAAACCCACTATTGATATATAATCTTTGAAGTTGATATAATAAAGTTATTAGCCAACCTGTTGGCTATTTACACATAAAGCAGATATGGAGCGTTGTCAGTGTAAACAAATCGATTATATTTGTTATTATATTATTATATATATATATATATATTTAATGCTGAGTGCAGCACGTTTCTGAACCGATATAAGAGTAGTGCTCTTGTCTGTCACTAGATGGAGCCGGTGCTCTGTGAGATTTTAACATAATTTCAAAAAGCTTCTGTTGCATTTGGAAATGGAAAGCCATTGAGTAATCTGTCTGTAGAGGAAGACAAACACTCATAGCTCATGTTCATCTAAGCATCAGCTGTCTAATAAGGACACTTGTTTTTCATAGTCAAGTATTCATTATTGGACGATTAATGTCCATCGAGAATGATCCAATCTTTAGAGAAGAATAATACTTAATATTGTAGAACTGTTGTTGTTTCCGAGCTGTTTACTTTTCTGTATTGATTGGGATCAAATGAAATGCAAATACTTGAGCTTGAAAAAGTAAACAGTACTGATTGATCTTGGCTAATTGGTCTGATTGGAATGTGAGTTGCAGTGCAGACTACAGACAAAGTATTGATTATCTTCATTCTTATTCGTCGACAACCCCTTCAGTTCTCTCTCTTTCTGCCTCCAGACAACAGATCACGCTTTAATCTCTGCTTGTGCATTTCCCTCTGATGATTCTCCGTCCTCCCCTCGCTCTCTTGAATCTTAATGTGGGACCATGCCTTCGCAATATCAATCTTGTCAGCCTTTCACAGGTAGTGCTTGTGCTCATCTCTCAATACAAGGACATATTTAAACAGAGGAGAGGCTGTGTGTGTGTGTGTGTGTCTTTGACTTTGACCATTTTAACGAGTGCCTTTATAATCCGCCCTTTAGCTTCTTCTGTACAGATGCAGCATATAGGTTTTTGTATTCTCACATATATAATGTGTCCAACTGTTGTTGTTTTTTATATGGTAAGCAATGAAAATCTGTTTGAATGTGTCAAGTTGTATGTTTCCAAGTCATTTGGCGGAGGTGTGTTGAGGGGCTTTCGGTGTGTTATTGAGGGGCTTTCGGTGTGTCATTGAGGGGCTTTCGGTGTGTCATTGAGGGGCTTTCGGTGTGTGTTACAACGTGTGCTAGGAGAGTGACCTTGAGGGAAACAAAGCGGTGCAACATTTGCACTGTGAGTACAAGCGCTATTTGTCTTTGCCTCTCTCTTCACACTATCTGTGTACTCATCACCTCTTTGCTTTTCTAGCGCCCGTACAGCTTGCAGTACACAGCACACAGCAGAGCACCGAGCTCTTTGTCGTGTCCCCGATTTCTTTTCTTTCTGTTGTGAATCTCACGACTTAATGATTCCATAGAGCACTACTTACATATATATATATATATATATATACCCAATCATGTAAAGTAATTTCTTGCTCCATAAAGAGGGAGATAAGAGGGAGAGGATGTATTGTGTTTTCGGTCAGTATTCATACTGAGCCTTGCAGTGATCTCCCCTTAGACTGCAATATCCAATTTCCTCACCTCTATCTCGGGTCGTGCAAGGAGCAGGGAGACATTAGTGCTGTCCTCTCTGGTGAGAATAGCTACTGCCTCCTCTCTGTCCTGGATGTCCACTCCATTTATCTGAGAGAAAGACAGAGGAGAATTAAAACTGAGCTAATGTCACAAAAAGAAAGACCCCTCACACCAAGGCTAGATTCAATTAAATTACTGGATTCAGGGAAAAGAAATCTCTCTTTAGCTTAATAGCAGGATGATAATGAAATTCAATCTCTCATGAAATGATTTTGAATAATTGCCCCACTAAAAGCAATTTCCTTTAATATGCGAATAAGGCTGGATTAAAAGGGACTTGACTATTGTGGACCAGGGTTATCTTAAACTTTCATGCATTACGTAACTAAAGGAAAAGTAAAAAGCTGTTGCTGTGAAGAGTTATACATCTCTGTAGTATTGATAACATCATTTAAAATAATTCAAACCCCAGTACATTTAGTAAACTTGTACCTGTAGTATTCTGTCTCCTTTGCGGATGCGTCCATCTATTGCAGCGATGCTGTTTGGGTTTACCTGGGGGGGGGGGGGGAAGGATTTTTTAACAGCATAAAGAAATGGGAAAACTTTATTGAAAATTTGATTTCATAATACTCTCTTCACCTCTCCTACATATATTCCCAGGTCCTCCTCATCATCGGTTCTGTAACACACCGTCAGCCCGAGTTTATCCTGTTGGCGAGGCTTATACAGCTCCACCTCCTGAAGCAGTTGGGGAGAAGTGTGAGGATGTCAGACGGGCAACCACGGGGCAGCTTTTCTGTATCAGTTTGAGTAAAGGTCTCTCACCTCATATTCCAGTTCATCCTGTCTGTCCACTTCATGCTGAGTGATGTCGAAGTAATCAGTGGGGTCGTAGTATACCGGCTCTATGAAGCTGAGAATGACAATATTCAGAACATAATATTTCAGTAATTGGAGCAGCTTCAAACTTCAAATGTGTGAACAGAATGGCATGGACTAGAACCAAGACGGCAGATGAGCTCTGGTCTGACAGTCGGATATGCTGCAGAGGCCTATTAAACTGCTCCCACTCACAGTTCATTGAACAGATATGGCTCCAGTAACGGCGGCAGTGGAGGGGACGGCGGAGGGTCGGGTGGGGGTGGAGCACCACAGGGATGCTGGTTGCTGTTGCCCAGAGTCAACATATGCTGGAAGCTGATGTCTGTTTGGGTGCAGCTGTCTACACAGTCGGCCATACCCATGGTCACTGGCACTAACCCGCCGGGGGCCCCTGCCAGGCCTGCACGTCTGCGGGCCCCCCGCCTCAGTATGTTGGACAGCACAGGGTCCCGTATGTCCAGGGTGGGGTCCCCAGAAAGGCGGGACAGCTCCTTTCCATTAACCTGGAAATCAGTCAAGATCAAAATGGTGGATGAGCAGGAGGAGAAAATGAGAGAAGCAGCTAATTGAATTTACAGAGACTGTTTTGGTAAAGGAGGTTGAGCTTTAACATTCAGTGCTAGACCCAAATTCCAATGAGCTTAAAACATGTAACAGAGTAGCACATCCCACATTTCCAAACCAAGGAGGACAA
>NW_022280035.1:5070793-5142495 GCF_004355925.1 Anarrhichthys ocellatus | reverse complement strand
AAATCCTGAGGCGTTTGAAACATCTCCCCTCTATCACACCACGGCTGCTTCACACAGCAAGAAAGAGGACGAGGGCCATTAATAATGAAAGACTATTGAAAATAAATGTGGACGAGAAATAATCAAAACAGGGATTTGACTTCAGCGTTACTGAACCAAAACATTGCTGGTCAAATCAAGCAGGACTTCCCACAAACAGAAGAAAGAATAATTTAGTATTTATACGTGATTCAGTATTTCTAGCTGTTTTTAGCCATGCTAGCAGTGTGGCTCTAGCGATATCAATGTCTGCCCCTCTAACGGCCAAACACTTTGGTCCAGACATGAGATATCTCAAAAATTCCATAGATTGCCATGAAATTTGGTACAGTCATGCATGTTCCCCAGAGGATGAATCCTAATGACTTTGGGGATCCCTTGACTTGTCCACTAGCGCCACCAGCAGGTCAAAATATCTCGTGAAATATCTCAACGTCACCTTGTTGGATTGGCACCACGTTTTATTTTAGGTTTGGTAAAGCCCTCTAAGGCAAATTTGTGATTTTTGGGCAAAAGATGTATTGGTACAAAAGATGTATTTTCTGTTAATGCTAATTAGCAAATATTAGCATGCCAATGCTTCGATAGTGAACATGGTAAGCATTATACCTGTAGCTCAAAGCGCTGCATGGCTGTAGGCTGTTGGTTGAATTTTAATAGAATTCAAATTAAATTAACACATTTTGAAATGCACTCATGAAGACAAATTCAATCCTCCTGATTTCATTACAGGAAACGGACGGGAACATGATGATGTTCGTAGGCAGTGACTGAGCCAGACTGCCTTTGTAGAGTGTCATTCACGCTGCACTCAGTCACTGACCTTGGCTGTCTGCGACTGCCGACATCTTTACCGCCCTGCTTCTTCATTCTCCCCCTCCCTCCCTCTCTGCTCTTGTCCCCTTCCAGTAATTGCATGTCAAATCAATGTTCCCCTGTGCAGCCAAGCACAAAAACTTTCTTGCCACATTCAGCCCCTGCTCCCTTTGGTTCTCTCCCATACCGCTACACCATCACCGCCACCACCACCCTCTGGTCTATCTTTCCTGCTTTGCCATTGTGTTTCCATGCTCGCATTCATTTCCCTTTCTGTTCTCTTCCTCCATCCCCACCCACATCCACTCCTTGTTCTACTCTCTCCTGTTTTCCCCACATTCTGTTTTCTTTAGCTGCCTCAGCAGTTCTGTCTTCTCTGTCCCTTCCCTACGGAGACGACATCTCACCCTCCTCCCACTCTATTTCAGTCGGTCCATCTCCTTGTGCGTGTTTGTCCTTCCTCGCACTAATGTTCCCTCGTAAATCTTACCGTCTCTCTTAATGAACTTTTTCACTTGGATACAAATAAGAGGCTTCCTCCCTACATGGCCCATTGGTGATGAAGGAATCAACACTGTAGTTTTGCATGTTAGATTAGAGGCAAACTCTGTTTCTCTCCAAACAGCAGGAGGTATCTATTGTTTCTGTGCTTCTGACCACACGGTCCAGCTCTCCAGAATCAGAGAAAGGCTGTTAGGAGCCAGCTCATGAGTGACAGGTATGAATACTGAGAGAGAGAGAGAGAGGGAGGAGAGGGGGATTTCTCATTCATTATCAATGAGAGGTGCTGGGATTGCTTTGAAGATGACTTCATGCAGGGTAATGGTTGTTGTGTGTTATATCTGACTTGATGGAGAATCCATTACACTCTTGCCTGTTCTGTATTATCTCTGGGTTAGTAGGTCATTACTTACATCTGCTATTTATAAGCGACAAAAGCAATGCAAATAATGAACCCTCGGGTGCACACCCATCCCCACACTCCATCTCGATATCTGTTTATTTGTGTTTTAAAAATAATTTAAATTCAGAAAAATAGTGAAGCTTCCACAATTCCCAGTAGGGGGTGGGCGGTGGCGGTATCAGCGGCAGGTGGGGATGGGGGCTGATGCGTCAGACATGAAAGAGATGCGAAGAGTTCAAAGTGTAAAAAAAAAAAAGAAAGCAAAGGCAGGAAGACGCTGAAGGAGTGCAGGGGGGGGGCAAGGTGGAAGGGATGTGAGGGGCATGTGATGATGCAGGAGAAATGTAGAGTACAAGCTTTCAAGGAATTGCCGAGTGAAGGTAAACGACGAGCGAGTCTGGCTCTAGGTTCAGTACTTGTATGTAAACACGCACACAATGAAGGCTCGTGGGAAATTACTAAGTGGTTGATGCATAATTAGTTTTTATCTGAAAGCCCCTTTTAAAGGGCAAATTAACCATGTGTGCTGTACAACAGGTGGAGATGAAAAAGAGGGACGACTAACTCCAGTAACCCACAATATCCTAAACACGTGTGGGGGAAAAATACACAAACTATCTCAGTCTTAATCTGTCCTTATGGGGAGTCTTTCACAAACCCGGTCCATGTGCATTCCCCTCCCCCCCCCCCCCCCCCCCACAACATATTGAATTCCACTTGTTCGGTAATTGATTTTTCTCATCTCTCATACTTTGAAGGCTGAAGCAGTCGCCTCCTCAGTAAATCAATTTATCTGGAGATGGAGTCGACCGACTCCGGCTATGACCCCTGTTGTTTGATATCACGGAGCTAATTCAAATGAGCAAGCAGGGAGTGGTGCAGTAGGCCTATTATAAACTAACAGTGAGAAGATATTGATTTAAAACATTCTTTGAAATGATGGCGATGGAGCTAAGGAACCTCAGCAGCAGTATGACTGTATGAATTTACATACATTATTAATACACTATCAGTGAGAACAAAAGATGAATTGTGGGCAGGCTTTTTTTTTATTGGTGGTGGCAGAAGTCTGTAAAACATGTCACAGGCTACATGGCCTTACAATAATGCCCTCCGCCCTTTCTTTTTTCTGTCACTCCTTTCCTATTAAATGAGATATCCTCTCCATCCTTTTTGTCCTGGGTTCATGTCAGTCACACGCCTGAGAAGTCTGCAGGGGAAAGAGCAGGAACCCGGCAGACGCGTACATATTCCGCACACTAACCTGCACTTCACCTGAGGAAACCGACACATCCCTGACATAAAAAGAAGCTGACACGCCAAGAGGTAACGAGCGGCCTTTCAGGTGATACAATTAACCTGCAGTTTATTTTTTTTATGTTAAACAGAACACACCCCCTCCCCCACCCCACCCCAAGTGGTCGTCAACTTTAACCTCTTATGTGTCGCCTCCATAACTGAATGCTGGTGTATAAACAAATGAATGTCAATTTTCTATTTAGGTAACCCGTTATAAAATATTTCCTCATAGGTGAAGTCCTAATTGTTGAAGATATTGTCCATGAACAAATACGTCAACATCTCCTTATATCTGCTTGTAACTACAGCATCATTTGCTATATGAGGGGCATTAATGTAAAGTGTTACTGAAGGAATTATTGGACAGGGAAACGATATTGGGGAATATTATATCAAAAGTGAAAAGTACAGCGACAGTACTGGCAGATACTGGAGGGATGGACAACATAACAGGACTACCTGACAGTATGATAATCTATCACTGTAGCCCTGCAATGCCTGACACCTTTGAGAAACCTGCTCAGTGTTTGTTTGGACATTCATTTGTGGCGCTCTCGTCAAATTATGTTGTCGGGTGTCCCTTTTTATTTTGTCCACCTTCAGTATTTATGCTCCTGTGTGCACATGCATGCGGGTGTGAACCAAACCATGCACCTATTTAGCTAAATTATTGATCCTCATCAGTTTGCCTCTTGCGGCTGTCAGCGTGTTTCTTCGTGTCATTGTGAATAAAAGCACATTAGGTTTGTTTAATGACGCCGGTTGCCATGGAAACAGCCTCCCACTTTACAGTGACGGAGGAGAGAAAAAGGGAGTGGCTGAAGGGCTCAGGGGGGGACACAGGTTTTGTGTGTGTGTGTGTGTGTGTGTGTGTGTGTGTGTGTGGGTCAGGTACTCTGCAAAATGTATATAAAGGGAAAGCTCTTGCTCAAAATGGTTTATGTGCACATGACGTCTACAATTGAGTCCGTTACTCATCAACTGAACAACAATGTGCTTTTTAACTCGGGGCTATAGGAGGCTAAATTGATCAGAAACATGCCAATGGGTGTGAACCAATCACCAGTGTGCAGCGTATGTGTAGCAGAAGCCCAATGTATAATGCATGAGTCTTTTTTATTCCTTTGGCAAGAGAAGCAAGTGTTTTGATAGAGTCACATTTAACAGCCTGGTTTCCAGCCTGATGTAGCTGTAAGCTGTGTAATGCTGTATTTATTGTCTAAAGACAGTTACTCAGTAGACTGCATCTAATTTGAAGGTGTAATTATACACGATAGTTAAGGAAAACAGCTCAAAGCTGAAAACCTCTAAAGGCCATGAAATGTGTGTGTGGGGGGGGGGAATATAATTATGTTTCCTCTTTTTGTTAAATGATTGCACACAGTATACCTCCATCTTTTCTTTGGCATGGTCTTTGGATTAATCAGCCATCTGCACAGCAAGAAATGCTTTGTTTGTAATCATCAATGTAATAGCTGAGATTGAATTTTATAGAAAAAAAACAGCATGAAGTCTGTGAGTTCCTCTCAGCTGCCTTTTAGTATTCATACTTTTTTTATGTAGTTTAACAGACCTCTGTGCTTTACTGAATATATTCTCAATGCAATGTACTAGTCAGCCTCTGAAAGCCAAAGGCTGTGGCTGTGGTTCAGTACTCCATCTGCGTTCTCTCTCTCTCTCTCTCTCTCTCATGCTCCTCTGCTCCCTGCAAGCAATGTCGTTTCAGGCTCACCAGACCACAATATATGCAGTCTTGCTGCTCCAATACCTCAAAATATCTGCTCTACCTACACAACCACAATTCACGCAATAGATTTGCATGCAACGTGGCAACTGCTCTGCATGCACCAAATCGTACAACATATCTCCTGCCATCGCTGTTCGCTCCCCTCATCGCCACGCCCGTCTGGAGACCACGTGCAGATACTCTGTCTGACAGAGCTGATGTGTTTCTGGGATGACAGACGTGTAGAGACACGGTTGACCTCACACTGCCTGATCAGTGGAATTATTAGATTTCCACTTTCAAAGTCGTTAACCTGCATGCGGTCAGTGTCATTACTGCAGACCCCTGTTAGATAAGGTCACTGATTTATTGAATGCTTTGTGAAGTCATTCAAGCCTTTATGTTCATCTTTGCTCCATGCAGAATTAGAATCTACTGACCTCAGGGCAAACGGCAGGAATAAATGAAACGGTCTGACTTTCCCTCCCTCTTTAATTTGACTCTTTTTTTCCCCCCGTTGGACTCATTATCCAGCCTCTATTTGGACTCAGTCTCCCTCCATGTTTTTATTTCTCTTGGCATCGCCTCTGGCACCAGATGCAGCCCAGTTAACTGGCCCAGAGCCCGACTCCAGCATGCTACGGAGACCCAGCTGAGGCTTCTGATGCCACAGATACTAAAAGTGTTGCTCTGCATTCCCATGAGTGCTGAGCATTTTTCATGCTTTGTAAGCATGGCACTTATTTTGGTCATCCGCATGTATCGTGGGGTTACTGAGCAGCAGCTTCCTTTGGGCTCTGCACAGCCAGATGAGCTTACTCGCATGCAGTCCGCGGTCCCAGCTGGCAGGTGGTGCTGAGGCTGTAACCGTGGCAACCCCTCTCTCCCATAACACTTTAGGCCGGCGTTCACGAGCCATCCATCCTGCTGCCTCCGTGGCTCTGCAGGACTCTACTTTCCCCAGGCCAGCGTTTCGCTCTATATCTTGCGCAATTTAGCGCTGCTCTCTCTGATCGTAATCATTGTAGTCACAGTGAAGTGTCATTATCATAATTATCGGTGTTATCGTTACTGATTGACTATTTCAGCACCTTTGCTCAAGAGGTTGCAAAGTGATTTCCACAGCTTTTTTGGGTGCTAATATAAATAAATAAATAAATTAAAAAAAAAAAAAATATATATATATATATATTTAATTAATTAATTAAAATCTACACTAAAGGCATACGAGTTCAGCAAAAAGTAAGATGTGTCACATGATCTGGAGCTTATATTAAATCAATCAGTCCTGTTCAATGCAGTTTTAATTCACCTCATGAATTGTATTAATTGCTCACTGTTCTGTCACTATCATGTTTAAGTAAGTGATATGATGGTGCTAATGTTTCATTTTTACTCATTCACAAATAACCTGATGTTACTATCCTTGACATTTCCATGGATACAAATAACTGTGGTTTATAGATGCTAAATGTATCTTGGATTTTAAAGTGGTTGTTGGGAATATTATATGTGAATTATTCGAGTTGATTGAGTGTCTCAACGTGATGAGGTTCTGTTGATTTTTACTGCAGACATTTGTGTCTGAGCTGTTTGGATTTTAACTCATCCAGCAGCATCGCTGTAAGAAATAACCAAATTAAGACAGAATAACAATGAAAACTTTAAGGACACACAAAGGAATGCTTTTG
Source organism: Anarrhichthys ocellatus (assembly GCF_004355925.1). Taxonomy (NCBI): domain Eukaryota; kingdom Metazoa; phylum Chordata; class Actinopteri; order Perciformes; family Anarhichadidae; genus Anarrhichthys; species Anarrhichthys ocellatus. The sequence continues at coordinate 5,136,020 of NW_022280035.1, read as the reverse complement.
CTTGAAGACAGAAAAAAAAGAGACGGAAACCAGTCAGAGAAAGAAAGAGACGAGACAGAGTGCTCACCTGGAACATGACCCTGTATTGTTCCTCGGGCTTTTGAACCACGCACATGTTGCACCCCATAGTGACTTTTGACACGGCGCTGGACTGTGCAGGTTCAAAATTGCCCCACTTGACCAGTTCTCACACCAGGACTTTCGCTATCAGGGTCTTTGTCTGTGGCAGTGGGAGAGCCCCACCCTCATCCGCAGGCTTGTGATCTAATGCACTCCTCCTCCTCAGAGTAACACACAACACATCCCTGCCGGGGACAGATCCACAGTTTATTTGGCTGTCTTCTCCTCTTGTCGTTCAAAATTCAAGTGTTATAATCCAAAGTAAATTCAAAGGTGGCGATTGTTTCAGAGCTGCAACACCACCTGTTTGTATCTGTCTCCATCGCAGGCAAAATGTTGCTGAAGTAAATGTGCTTGTTGTAGATCGTCCAGTTTCAGTGTTATCTTGGATCTGGAGGAAGGCGGTTTGTAAGAGTCCTGCTGGTTTTGTGCTTATGTAGATTAGGCAGTTGTTTCAGTCAAATCAATGCTGATCCAGTGACTTGTCAAAAGTGATCATAAAGTATACTTGCTGGACCGTGCCTGGTCTGTTCTTCAGTGTTGAAAACTGCTGTATAGAGCAGCTTTTTTTCCAGCAGAACTCCAGCTGAACTCCCTCACGCTGCTCCTGAGTTTTTTCACTTGCAGCACGAGACAACCAAACGGCATCACGTTCAGCAGTGCTCTTTGAACAAGTTAGATACAAACAATACAGCTATCAAAGAACTCACCTCAGTCCTGTTTTTTCTCTCCTCCCTCCCACATCGAGCATATCGCTTGCTAAACCCTCTGCTTTCCAGGATTGCTGAGAGTGGCTGCTAAGATAACGTCTCCTCCTGAAAGCCCTATCGGGACAGCCCTGCTCTCGTCCACCACTCAAGTTAGCAAATACCTTGAGCAATTCTTTAAGGGGTAGGTTGAGTGGTGCAAAGTGGTGTCCATTACACCCTTAGGCAGGATCTTTAAGCCCTTGCTGTTTAGCTAAAATAAGCTGTATGCCAGGGATACAAGCCCAAAGAGCATGAACACCTGCACACGCATCAAGACAGGCAACAACACACGGCTCTTTCAACTACAAGCTCACAAACTGACAAATTTCCTGTAACTGTCAAGCAGAACTGCCATCAACGGAGAAGTCATTTTCATACTGCCTCTCCGAATAATACAAGACATGTATGGAACTGCGAGATTGTTATCGTAGACTGCAGCAGAAACGCATCGTGTTTATCAGATATCATGACAAGTAGTGGACCATTGATTCTCTACACTATCGCACACTCAGCACTCTGGCAGACTGCTCTAGGGTGAGATTTGAATGACGGATTATAATTAAATTACTGACCTCTTCAGTGCAGATGAGACAAGACTCTGTCCTGACTGTGCAGTCAAATCAATATCAAACCAACTCATGGATCAATTGGATTTTGTGCTTGCAAGGTAATCAAAATTGTTTATCACAAGTACTATCGGTTTGTCTTTTACATATCCAATGATTTCATTTATTTAGGCAGGTCATTTCTATCAGCCTGTGGATATACAAACACAATCTCTCATGCTTCGATATTCAAATTGCACAAATGATTAGCCTCAGTCAAGGATAACCTGAATTAGAAGGGTAACAGAATCTCAATATAACTTTCTCAATTGCCTTCCTGTCCCCTTCCTTTGCCCTCTGGGTCCCATCATGTTGGTTAAAGCTTTATCCTTAATCCTCCAGTGAGACTTGAGTCTTGTCTCAAAGGTCCATTGCCGGTGTGCTGCCAGCTACACGGTGTTAGAGCTGCTAATCCTCATTCAAGGCTCCACTACACCTGTATCCTTTCCAGAGGCAGTGTAATCTCAAAGTCTGCTCCGAACTCACCAATTCACACTCAGTCACACTAACATACGCATGCACACAGGGAAGCACGATAACTTGGGGAAGAGAGAACCTGACAGTCTAGAGAGCAGACGCTAATCAAGCTACAGCGAGGTGTCAGACGTGCTCAGCAGGCAGGTGTGCTCCAGCTGTCCCACCGTCTCTCCGTCTCCATCTCTTGACCATCACCATATACCTCTATCTACCCGAGTATCAATCATACATGATTATTGTAGTAGAGTGCCTACAATCATCCTCTGCTTGCCATGCTTTCAGAAAAAAATATAACATTAGATATGACAGATGAATTAGAAAAAATGCCTATATTCTTCTATAAAAGCATGTCCTCAATGTGGCACAAATGTACCCATAAAAGTTATCTTCAGTCTGCAGCAGGACAAAAAAAGAGAAGAAAATTCAAGAATGGCAGTGAGTAAGTCCATTTTAATCCTCCCTTTGTCCTCTGGTCACTCTATTTGAAATGTCCACAGGAGGGTATTTGTGTTTAAGAAAAGAAATAAAAACCATGGTGGAGTATTCCAGGTGGTTAGGCTGTTGAGCAGAGTACAGCACTTGTCTCAGGTCAGTGATAAATCACCATCAGCAGCCCCACAAGATGAGAGAAATCACTAACGGCTGATTGGAGGATACTTCTTGGCTTCTCCCCTTGGGCGCGACGGTAAGTGCACTCCCCCACTGCAGCGGGGGGGGGGGCACAAAAGGCGGTTGTTCCCCAGCGGTGAAGGAGCCTGCTGATCTGGACACTGCACGACTAAAGCTGAATTCGCATGGATTTTACCTTGTATAATTTCTCGCTCTCTTCCTGTCTCTCCTTCACCATCTTTCTCTCCATTTCCAGGGCTGGGCTATACTGCTCTCTTCTCTAGTCCCCCATAATTCTTACCCACACCTCATTTGCTATACCCTCTCCCCTCCTCCTTACTCTCTCTTCTCCCCTGCCTCTCTCTGCTTGTCTGCAGGCAAGAGAGCAAGCACTGGAAAGCCTATTCATTTTGTTTCAGCGGGACAGGACGAGATAACCACCAAAGCCACATAAAAGTGAATGAAATATCAAGGTATGCATGCACTGCACTATCAAGACATGCAGACAAGCAGGGAATAGGTTAATTCATCCCAGGCATGTAAGCCATTCTATGTCACCTTGAGCTCTTATGAGATGGTTTTAGAAAGAAAAGGATGATTGCACTTGTTCATACCAGTAAAAATGCCCAAAACAGGTTAGGGAGCCTGTGACTGGCTGTGCATTTAGATGAGGTTCTGCGCTTCCACAAAGAAGGAGGGAAAAGAAATACTGAGTAAACAAGTTAATAACAGGTGTGACAGGATACATTGAAAGATATGGAAGAGAGCCAAGAGAGAAAATGCAAATGACTGTGTGGGAGAGCAGCAAAGAAGCTGGGATGGGGTAGAACAACGGTTTTCTGCAGTAATCGCAATGACCTGCTGAGGATTCGGGGGGGATTGGATATTTGTGAGTAAAAATCCTCTCTCCCTTTCTCCCAATAAAACACACACAATAAGAGCACTCTTTGCTATTTTTTTAATTTAAAAAAATGCTTTACCGGCACATTTACTGCAGTGCCACTACCAAAGACCTCAGGGCTGGAGAAGGGATAGTCCACAGGGCAGAAAGGATTTGAGTCACTGATGCCAATATGCTGAAAGAATTGTATCCACAGTAAGCAACACTCAGGGTTGACCTTTCTATTGGGACTGTCATTTTCTACCTCTGTTTTCTTTTATTCCATCTTTGTGCGCTTGAACTATATCTGCTACATCAGAGAGTAATTTATCAGCTGCCAAGAAATGAAGAACAACTTCTGTAAGCATGGAGTGCCGTGTCACTTATTATGCCTCTCTCTCTCTCTCTCTCTCTCTCTCTCTCTCTCTCTCTCTCTCTTTTAACCTCCTTGTGTTGTGATAGTTGCCGTTTGAAATTCATGTTGGCTGTTAGTTCAACAGGCTTACACATGTGATTTAGCTCTCAGAATGCTGCAGAGCCACTAATACTGAATGCACACCACATAGAGTTTACACTTACTCACGCAAACACACCCAGTACGACATCTCTCTTGTCTTGTTATCTGTTGCACTCGTGCATCACTCGGCCCAAATCTGTCTGCTTTAGATCTTCGTCCCCAACACGAAAGGTCAGTGTGTTATGTGGAAATACTCTGAAATATCAACTGCCCGCTCCACGAGACACAGAAAAGTAGAGGGCATCACATTTAAACGGACAGGTCCGCCTTATGCAGCTCATGTCATGATCTGTTCCCAGCTTAAATACCAGCACTTGTCCTCTCACATTATCTACTACTGATTCTTGCACTTCCTTCTTGAACTAACCTGAACAAAGAGCCGGTAGCCTGGAATATGCTGCCCTTCTATTTCTCCACTGAACTCTGGTCTGACAATAGCATACCTCCACAGATCTCAACCCTACACGAGTCATAAATACAAAAGCAGAGCAAAATCGTAAAGACATTCCGTCTTCCTGTAATATTCCACGAGACAATGTGTCACGTTCTGCCAGTTGTGCGTCACCAAAATGCACAAGAGGGAAGCTTCTGTCTCGTAAAAATGTTAATAGAAAATTATTATGTATGCATGAGTAAAATAAATGGTAAGAGCTAAGTTTATAAGGGGGAGTAAAAAGAGAATAGGAGAAGTAAAGGAGCTGGAGAGAGGGCTGAACAGTGGGGAGATTTAAGGAAAAGGAATAAAAATATGAAAAAGGAATAATAGTCTCTGTCTTTCGAGCAAGACCTTCCTTTTCTTTAGAAAGAAGCCGAGCAGGGAGGCTCAGGGCTGACAGCAGCAGAGCAATGGAATACTGGCAGAATTTTAACAGTGTTCTCATTATTTATTTACTGCTCTGAGGAAAAGACTGCCAGTACATAATACACTGCTGCAAGAACCATATTCTGTGTTTTGTTTTTTTGCATATATGTGTGCATGCATCTTTGCGTCTGTGTGACGTGACTGCCATATCATAGTAAGGGTTAGCAGCAGCAGCAGCTTCATTCACATTCTGGAGGAGTCACTGTGTGTGTGTGTGTGTGTGTGTGTGTGTGTGTGTGTGTGTGTGTGTGTGTGAGAAAGCGATTTCATAGAGGAAAGCGATGAGGGCCAGCCACGTCTAAGCTGCACTGAGATGGCATGAGATGGGGACTTAGATCGACTGTGGAGAGACGGATAAATGAAACCATGGCAGGAAGGGAAGGCCGGTTTGTGGACAGAGAAGAGAGGAGTCTCTACGATCGGCAAATGTGTCTAATTGTGGTTGAGTGGAGAATACTTTGGTCAGCAGAAGAATGGACTTGCTAATTAACTAGCTGAGGAAATAGACTCAAGACAGGAGTCAACACTGACGTACATCAAGAGAATAGTAAATGAAGAAAGTAAAATTATTTTCTGTTTTAACTGTGGTTGCTGTTGGTTTCAAATCAAAAGTCACGAAATGGTTGATAAAGGCGTTCCACAAGGATCGATAGTAGCTCCCCTGCTATTCATTATATACATGAATACTATTTTTGTAGTATGTGCACGGCAATGTTCATATTTATGCTAACTATACCATGTTGTATAATATCTGCTGAGCTTCAAACCAGGCCTTCTCTCTATATGTCAGTCTGTGTTTATCCTATAGTCAATTCATTTAAATGTAATCTAGCATTATAAGTAGTAAAGAATTTGGTTAGATCGCAGATTTTCCTACTTACTTCCATACTTACTCTCAAAAACAAAAAAAATTCAATTGGATTCTTACAGCAGGACAGTTTGTTACTCCCTTCAAAACAGACAAAACATTAGTATTATATGAAGCTTAAATGACTAATGTATGAAAGTAGAAATCATGCTGTGAAGATTTAGACTTCGAGCATCATGTTTTAAAGAAAGCTCCAGCTATAGAAGGGAGATGTTGTAACACCATGTAAATAGCACAGATTATTTTTTATGAAAGGAGAAGAGACATAAATCAGCCGACACACTTGAGAGTTGTTGAGCAGTGAAAATAATTAAATTATCTGTCTATCATAAGAGGCTGACTGGCATGTGGGACATGTAAGTCCTCTTCCACAAATGAATGGCTTTTCATGGCAGTTGGGGAGATGAGGCAGGGATGGGAAAGGGCGTTATTCCCTAATGTCAAGCCATCACTGTTCTTCAATCTTCACTCATCACTACATACCCTCTATTCCCAATTCTCATCTCGCTCTGCTACTGTGTCACAACAGACTAAACACGGAGCAGGGACGAGGCGGAAAGAGGGGCAGAGGGCGATAAAGGGGATGTAAGGGGTAAAGGAGGGAGGAAGGTGAAGGGATGCTTTGGCCAACACCATCTCACCTGTAAAGAAGGAACAAATGCGAGGCTGAGACCAAAGACATTTCCGAGCATATAATTGGCTTCTGGGCAACCTTAATAGGGAAGCCTGCTGAGTGCTGCAATAAAAGAGGAAGAGATGAGCAAAGAAAAGAAATGCACCAACAGTTTGGAAACAGAAGAGGGAATGAAGTGAGGGTGAAGAGAGCATGCGAGGAAGCTGGGTGGAGGAGAAGAGGTAAAGCAGCATGTTGAGAAACAAAGGAAATCACAAAAGATGTGCAGTGGACGTCAAAGTATTTAAGGAGAAAGGTGATTATCATGGTACCATATGGGAGGAGGAAGGCTTAGTGAGAGTGGCCTAATTAATTTCAGTGCTAATGTAGAGAGCACAAGTCTCCATCTCCTCGCTTCAGGCCCTTTATCAGCCTGCACAATAAAACATGAATTCACATTTAACAGCATGGAGAGAAACCCAGCATCGCATTAACACAACAGGAAGGTGGAAGGAACATTCACATCAGCCAGGTAGAATATTAGATTCATAAAAGCTCAGTGAGAACTAAATTAATTAATTCAATTCATATATCCGATTTTAAATCTGTAATCCTGCTGGCTGGGCGGCAACTCCAGCTGTGATATTCCCCATTGTTGCCAGGCCATTTTCCTACCATGATGCTTCAACCTCACTGACTCTTCAGATCAATAACCACTATATCATTCACCCAGCAATGTATTTAATGATCAATATCAACATCTTTCCCATTCTTGCCCGCAAGGACACATGTGCATGGACACACCTTGATGCATTATGAGGAGAAAATTTACAAAATCCCATTAATTCCGCTCCATCCCTCCCTCTCCCCCCTTAGTGATCTCACCTAATGTGATCCCCAATGGCTGTCCGCTGTCTAAATGCCTGCTTTAATAGCCAGAAGCTTTGATATAATTCTGGTCCAGCTCAGAGCTCTGGATTACAGCTGAGCTATCATGTTTCAAGCATAAATCCAATTAAAATTCCCTTTTAATAGCACTTTAGATGCAAGTGCTGCAATGCAACGTGAAAATATAGATGTTTTGTTTGTGCAAACACGCATAAGCCATGCTCAGACACTTGCAGATGTTTCCAAAAGGCGCCCCTCTTTCGTCACTATAAGCATACAATAAACAAAACGTATCCCACACAGGTGTTTTAAGACATCTGCAAGCTGTGGCTCTCCTCCTCCCACATACTCCTACTTGTTTGCCCTAGGCTCATCAAAATCAATATATCATTAGTCAGTCTCTACACTTACCCCCCCTCTGTTCTCCATCCAGAAAAGCTTACCTCCTTCCCACTCTACTCTCACTCTGTCTTCCCCTCACATTTCACACTATTTCATATTTTTTTTCTTGCCTCTCATTCTCACCCCTTTGGCCTCCACCTCCCCACTTTCGTTTCGGCTGTGCTTCTGCCCTTTGTGTATTTCTCTGAGCCCCACCGCTGATATGGAAGAAAGTGTGAAAGGGGGGGGGGGGTTAAAATGGGAGAGGGAGGTGGGGGTTAAAGGTGTAAGGGAGGAATTTGAGCCGTATCAGGTAGAGATGGTGGGTATTGCAGAAACGTGACGGGGGGTAAGAAAGAGCAGAGCAAAGCAGGGAGGAGATGGGGAGCATGAGGGGGAGGGGAGTCTCGCTGGCTGGCTCTGTGGGTGAAATGAATGTGTAATTGCGTTGTAGTGGCTCAACCCTTCACCAGACAAGTAAGTGATGGCAGGAGCGACAGCCTCAACACTCCCCGGTGGAAGTGGCTGAGCCTGTGGGTTGCTGTGCGTGTTGGGTCAACATAAAATGTTGTCAGCAGTGTACAGGCACCAACAACTCCAAGGAGTAACACGCCCATACCCTAAGTGTCAAACATGGCAAGGGATGAGTGATACATGGGTCAGGAATACTTGAAGCCAGCGTGAATACTGGTCATTTTGATTGGTGAAAGAACAAGTGTACAAACAGGGATTTTGTTCAAAATGTATAGTTGTTAAAAATAGGGCTGGCTTGAATCTCCCCCTCACTGCTTCTTCTATCTCCTCCGCCTTCACCCAATACAGCCACCCATTCACTCACAACCCATCCCCACCCTTACATTTTTTTTTTTTTTTTTTTTTTTTTTAACATTCTCTCCTCAGTCTCCCCTTTATTTTCCTTCCCCCTTCCTCTTCTTCTCCACTTCGAACGACTGTGAGGAGGGGTGAAGAAGAGGGTAATTAAAATGGGGAGGCTGTGCAGTGAAATGAAGCCAGTTCAAAGAGACGCCTCATCACTAAGAGAGGAAAATATTAATGGAAAAAAATCCACTTGAGTGTGTGCAACAGAAATGGGTAAACAATATATCAGTTCAGATGTTATTCTTTTATTAAAATAAGAGAAATAGCCGACTTTGATGACCCACATGCCCCTCTCTCGCTCACAAACACAAACAGGGAACAAAGCAGCAGCACATAGCCTTGATTGATGTGCATAGCTCCAGGACAACTAACCAGACCGGTGAGATAGTGACAGCTCACAGAAAGAAGAGGGGAATCAGATCCCAGTGACTGTATCATGGTAACTGCAGAGATAGGGATTGGCAGAACTAGAGAGGGTGCAGATGGAGGAGTCACCTTGAGGGAGAAGAGGGGCAGGAGGGAGGGAGGGGACACAGTGGCAATGCCAATTTATTTATTTTCAGGCCATAAACTGGTCGATATTAACAATTGAATTGACGAGCAATTCAACTATATCCTGGAGTGGAATGTTGAATTCACGATTGTACAAAAAGATCATAACATGTGAGAGGGAAAATCCTGTAAAAGCTTCACAGGTGTCAGCTTCTGTTTGCATTCACAAAGCGCTGGCAGTCTGATACATGTTGACTACACACAGGAGTCAGTACTCTGGTGTTTCACACACCGGAGGTGCGGATGGAAATGAAATACTTTTGATTTAACTGTCAGACACAGCTTTATAAATTGATTTTCAATGATTATGAGTGCATTCCATGGGAAGTTGAAGTAGCGTTTATCCACAACATTACCATCTGTAAGCTCACCTGGGTGGCTGTTTATCACAGCTACAGATTTAGGTCTGAGCTCTGCGGTGAGATATCTTAGGACGAGGCAACGGGCAAAGTAGGTGGGGAGGGTTCACTGGTTTTATAAAGTAAAATGATATAAAAGTGTTGAAATGAATTGCCAGAGTTTGTTTCAACTTGTTCTTTTAAAAATGTTGTCGGGTGTTGATGTTTTTCTCTGTTATTTTTTAACACTAAATAGGAGACCACCTCCCCTCATTAAACAACAGTGACATCTGTTGGTGGAGTACTGACACAGACTAAAAGGACAAGTATGGCGATAGTCTATATTTCTCTTATTTCAATTAAAAGACCAAAACCAACAATTAATTGATCTGTGTAGCCAAAGCTTAGAATGTCTGTGCCATAAATCCTTACCTCAAACATCTATTTATAACAGATCAATGGGCCACACCAGAGCAGTGGGTGACATGTTCATTCATTACAATGAAGATGGGCACTACTGCACATGTCAAGGAAGTACATTGTCCCTCCGATTCCAACTTGTAAGAGATGGAAATAATTGGGTCCACAGAACGAATGGGCTGAGTGTGAGATACAGACTAGTGGTTTTAGTATTTTTTTATGGGATTTGAGGACAATATGAAAAAATATATATCTTATCCTTTAATTTCACTTAATCTAGGGAAGAATTAAATGAGCAATATTGTTCAAATGTAGTGTATCTTATTTGTAAAAGCATGCATTGTTGTGGGAGATGCAAACAATAAAACAATCACCATAGGCGTTTTTTAAAAGAAGACATCGTAGTAAACCTTAATGATGGCGCTGTTCTATCCAAGTGTCCCAATAAGCTTCATTAATTTTATTATTTACACTTTTACTGCTGTGACAAATTTAAATTGTCTTCCGTGTAAAATTGCTGGTGCATTAAATGGCACAGCCTGCCGTGTATCCATTAATGTCACAGAACACATCACAAAGAATCTGACCAGAGTTGTAGAAATGAACAGAGTAACGATTAAGATTCACAAAATTCTGAGCAGCAAGGAAGGAATAAGAAATCACATCTGCTAATTAATAAACATCTCCTACTTCCTGGATAAGTCCTGAACTAAGGACTTGTAGATATTGTTACTTAAAAAAATGTACTGCTAGATCATGAAAGAACCAGTGTCTATAACTTGCTGGATGTATATAATGACCAGTTTTTCAACACATCATTATTGATTAACTCTCAGTCTGTTGCTGTTTGTTGTGCTTTATTCTGAGTTTTACAATGCATCATTATTTCATGATTACCGCTCCATTAGTTCTCACTGCATTACTTTGTTCCTCCATTCTGAGTAATTCAGGAAGTAATCGTTTGATGTTTGCTAATTTATTCCTGGTTTATTCTTTACTAATTGATTCATAACTATTTACGATTATGTGTTCCTCATTGTAAAGTGGAAGGGCGAGAAGGAGAAAGCTCAAATGTGCTGATGCCAGAAGCTATTGGAATCAACAATAACTAACAAGGGAGCATCCTTGATGTTTCTGAAAAAGGTTTTACTTAATAAATAAATTGAATATGTATAACACTGTTTTAAGCCAAATGACACTCAAGGACAATTTAGTTTTTTTCCATTTCTGAGTGAAAACCAGGAGGTATTTGGACTAAGATAAAGCACCAGCTAAGGTATAGTGGGCTACACAAATGCACCTCGGAGCAGAGGAAATATTAATACATGGCAGGAAATTACAAGCAGGAGTGGAGAGCAATATATCTCACACAGTATATGAGCCTCTGTCCTAAATACTGCAAACTCTGTTTTGTTTGTTAATGGTCACAAGACAGAAGCTATTGCAGCTGTTTAAGCTCTAGGAATGAGCTTTAGTTGTGGCTCTGCAGAGGATATATTTTAATGTTAAAATAAAATGCCCCCAAGACTATAGTTGTGAAGATGCACTTGATTTGCTGCACTGATCATTGGAAATGATGTCTGTACCAGACCAAGGACACATCACTTCTTGTGAGTGCTGACAAATGAAACACATTGATCCAGTGCTAATGTCAGAACACACACATAAACACTCTGTACATTTCCATTTTAACTAAAAATAATGTATTAAAATACCTCAGAGAGAATGAAAATTATAGTTTAGTTTAGCCATGTGTTCTTATGTCCCACAAAACAATTCTAGTCAACAAATTGTCACATAAAAACACATAAAACTTATTTGTTTGTTACAATGTGTGTAGGTAATGCAGTAACTAAAATTCAACTCAAATTGATTTTCATCACCAATTTTGACTATATAAAACTAGATTTGTTGCAACATGTAAAACGTATTGCTTTGTAAGTAACAATCTACGCTACAGGCTACAGGAAAGGAAAAACGGACTAGATACAAAGAGGGTCACAAATTCATGTGTGTAAAAACTAACTTTGGTCTTTCTGATACACTCAAATCCATATATATATATATATATACTATCGCTGTGTCTGTGGAGTAATTTATTTTCCTTGATGAACATTTTCAGGTCACAGAATCTAATGGATGATAGAATTCAGTGTCACACCGCCAAGCAAACAATGGTGGAAAGTAAGTAAATACACTATTAAATTGCACTGTACTTGTAGGCTACTTTACTGTAGTAATTTAATTTCATGCTACTTTCTTCTTTCTGCCCCTCTAAATTTCAGAGACAAATATTGTGCTACTTGCTTCACGACATTTAGTTCATAGCTTTAGTCACTAGTTACTTTGCAGATTTGGATTACTGGCACACAAAAACAATAATCAACAAATAAATTGCCCATTATAATCAGGCTAATTAATGATCACCTAGGGGGTACATACATTTTTTTATTTTTATGGTCATATTTTGTACTCGAATAAAGTTAGTTGACTTTCATTTATACGGTACTGCTAATTACTCAAGTAGCCTAAAGATGTGAGTGCTTCTTCCACCCCCGGCCAGCAGGGGTCCTCGGAGCACCGTGTGGTGGCGGTCACAGTGCCAGAAGAGACAGTGTGACACAACAAAACTCTCCTCTACTGCTAGTTTGCTTAAATAAATATCAACAGTCTGTCAGGGCCGGAGTTTTTATCTGGAAAGTAAATTACAATACATATACTTGTTGTCGTTGAACATTAACCATTAAAACAAACCGTCCTGTATTCACAAACCTAGCTAAAGTATTCACGGTGGTGCGCGCGCGTTTAACGGAAGTTGAACTTTGTTGCTTCCGATAACTTCCGTAACCGAAGCTAAACAACTGAGACCAAACAAGTTGCAAAGCAAAAATGTGGGCCTGTTGCGTGTCTGGCTGTAAAAACCATTCCTCAACCAGCAAACTGAAATTTTACAGACTACCGTCTGGATCTCGGCCGTTTCAGGTCAACCGGAGACGTTTGTGGCTCCAAGCAATCCAGCGCGTGAACCGTAGCACCGAGGAGCTCAAAGGAAATGCTCGTGTTTGTGGCGCTCATTTTAACTCACGTAAGATAAACCGTGCTTTCAGGTCTTTAGGTTTAGGTGTAGCTCTGTAGTTGTTGAAGTTGCTTACAACCCTATTTGTTTTTTTACATTTTATAGAGGAAGCGTCCATGGACCATGACAGTCCGGACTTTGTGCCTTCGGTGTTTACATGCGCTAAACAGAACCCCAAGAAAATAGTGAAACGGTAAGAGAATGTTGTTAGCTAGCTAGATAACGTTAGCCATAGTTGGCTAAGTTGTTGTGAGTTTGCGCGCCCCAGTTTGTGTTTCACTCAGGCTAGTAGTGTGCTGGCCAGCAAACGAGCAACAACAAAACACAGTCCTACATTACGCTTATATCATTTCATGTGTTATCATCTAAGTGTTGCTCCTTGTCTGTTAGTGTTGGGGGCGTTATTTCACTTAAAGACCATAATTCAAGGTTTTCATGTAGAACTGATATTGATAACAATATTTCACAACAAGAAAGGTATATCAATTGATACTAGTGAGCTATTTGCTGCCCTATTTTCACGATATTTAATGTCTTGCACATGCCTGTAGATAAAGATAACATGACATAAAATGTAAATGCTATAAATCTGTCCTTTCTGTATAAATGCATGGCCACCACACTTCAATGTGAGGCTTTCTGCCATATAAAACCAGGAAACATTGTTGTGTTTATGTCTTAACATTACGTTTGTGCCACTATAAACGGCTGGTCGATGCACCAATCTGTTTATAGATGATCTTTTTATTGTATTGAGCCTTGCTCCACTAATGTATCTTAGCCCCACTAGCTGTTAATGCGCATTCTCTTTCTTGCATTTGAAACGTTTTCTTACTCTACATTGATGAGTGTATGCGTGACACATTTATTGTGTATTCGGATCAAATAGCTTTCATATTTTTGTTTAAAGGTTTTACGGTCGTAGAAAAATGCCACGGCGTACAGGTAAAGTGGAAATGGAAGAAAACACAACTCCACCCAGAGTTGATTCTCCTGTGGACCTCCAGCCCTCTGTTTTGATGGCGAAAATACAGACGCCATCAACTCCATCAGTGCCACAGGTACTACTGGGGGCGATTGTGGCTAAGTGGATAGCAGGGCCGTCTTTCAATCAGTTCGGCGGTTCGAACCCCGGCTCCGCTAGTGGCGTGTCGATGTGTCCTTGAGCAAGACACTTAACCCCAAAATTGCTCCCGTAGCTGTGCCTACGGTGTAGAAATGTGATAGACTCTGAATTGTAAGTCGCTTTGGATAAAAGCGTCTGCTAAATGACTGTAATGTAATGTAGCAGCCACTATTTTTTTATTTCTGCATTCATGTTATGCTTTTACAGTATGTTTCCTTTTGTTATTGTGTTGTGGTTTAAAAGTTAACTTGAGGGCGGGTCTCTCCTATGTGTGTTTCCTAGGATGGAGAAACTTTGACTACAGAGCCCGAGACTGAAACTACACCCGTCAAATCACAAACAACCTCCAGCCCATACAAGGCATCGCCATCATTTGAAGCTCCAGTGGGCATCCCAAATCTAGAGAAAAGAAGTCCCATTTTGCTCCTTAAACGTATATATCGACCAGCAGGTGGATATCAGTGTGCACAGTGCAATCAGAGCTTCGCCGATGTACCACAGCTCATGAAACACAGAAAACTGCATGACGAAGAAATCTCCTTTATCTGTGAAAACTGTGCAAGGCATTTCACAAGTCACGCAGATTTCACTGAGCACCAGTGTGAGTCCGAGCCTTCCTTTCCGTGCAATGTGTGTGATCGTTCTTTCGTTACAAGTCATAACCTCAAGCGCCATAAGCTGCTGCATGTCAAAGATGGCAGGAAGTGTGGCATCTGTGGCGTGCTGTTCTGTCAACGCCACAATCACGTTTTATTCCTGCCGTTGCCAGCGTCTATAACCGAGTATGAAGAGGATTCCGCCACCACTCGGCCTCGAAATGTAGACCGTAATTTGATGCCAGAAAACCATCTGCCGGTGAAGCCTGAGCCGAGTCAGAATGCTGACCTGGATTGCGATGCGCGGAGCAACGTGACTGTTTTACTCGGACCTTTATCCAAGACCCGTAAGACCCCATCTGCCTCACGTGCAAGAATCTCATCAAAATTCCACGTACCAGCGTTTCTAAAACCTCCGTCTGCGTCAGGTCTACCGCCACCAGTACCCACGGTCACGAGGAAGCCTCGGCCCTCGTCTCGGTTTAAGCTACCGCCGCCCAACTATCCTGCATCCTTCACTCAGCCCCGTCTTCCCCTACATTCAGAACTCCCACCCTCACTAAAGCTCTTTTCACCACTGTACCTCACCTCAGCATTACTTGAGGTGAAAAGAAATTATGAATACATTTTAAGCAAACCAAAAGGTGTTAACAAGATTGTCGTAAAGGAGGAACAATGCCAGCTCCCTCTGATTCCTCCAGATGAGCAAAGCGTCGAAAGAACTGCTTACGACCTGGAGATCTGAAAAGAAATGTGGGTGGAAATCTATCACTTTTAAAAACAAACAGCGAATTAATAATTTACTTTGTCTCACTACAATTTAACCAGAGCAGTCAAACTGGCCCGTTTGCCTCGACTGTAATGTTCTACGTTTTCTTAGTACTTTTACGAAGACTTGTGCTCTGGATCACATTCTGTCAAACACACGAGTTTGTCCACACATTAGCTGTCTGTATGAAATGAAGTGATCACATTTTGTTTAGTGTTCCTATAATAAGTGTATGCTGTGAAGGTGTTGCTGCACCCTTGTCTTCGATGCCTATTTTCTCTGACAGTTGGGCCTAATCTGGTTCAGCACATCGATGTATTTTAATGTCTAAACTCATAAAGCTGCTATTTAGAGTGCTGTCACTTTCTATGTTCCTGACGAGAAATGAGTTTTTCTACTCTTTGGTAAATATCACTGTGTACAAAAGAAGAATCTGTAACTTACCTGGATGTTAAAACTGCAGCAGTTGGACTGCAGGCTGTATTAGTTTTTAGGGTAATAATCAGTTAGGTATGTGAGTAAATGCACATTCCTATGAATGATATGATTTTGGGAATATCATTATCCAGCACCATATTTGACATCTGATATCTGTTTTCCCAGCTACCTCAGCGACCGGTGAACTGCACAGGAAGTGTTTGTTGTTCATAGCCATATGTTTGCACATGAAGATACGTTTTCCCCCACGATGCAGCAATTCCAGTATTTGGGGTACACACAAGTATTACATTTTCTTGAGTTGGCTTGTTTGTGCTAAAATCTGGACGTGGCAGAAAGCAGAGTGTTACTAAAAATTAGCATAACATATCCCCTTGCTGCTAATTCTGTTTTTGATCATTGTTAGTTTTAATCGCTACATTCAATGGATGACAATTTTTACAACCATGAATGTTTTCTTTGCCTTGACCACTGTCATAGCTTTGGAGCATTGTAACACTCCATTTACAACAAAGAAAACTCAGAATTATGATTCTGTGGCCAAAGATGTCTTCAGATTTGTCCTGCTGGTAGCACCAGAGAGATTGTTAAATCGACCCAAAACTGTCTGCCTGCTTGTCTCGGACCAACCTCTTTATCCGCGTGTCATAGTGCATAGAAATGGCCTCTGTGAGCTGCGATACAATCCCATTGCAAGAAAAAATCCCACAGTACAATAACAATAAGGTGCCTTCATGCCTTCATTCGTTGGGCCTTTGTTTGTTTGTGTTTCCCAAAGTACAGCATGTGTTAGAAGTAAAGAAAATGAGGCTGCCCAATAGTACAATCCACTTATAACCATCGATCACAACCACTAACTATTAAGTATAATATTTAATGTTTATTTGCACATGTCATCATGACTATTGCTGAGTAAAGTGAAGGAATGTGTTGTTTTTCAAGAGCCAAATTTAAACTTTTAGCCCAGCAGCATTTGGACATAAATGACATTTAAAAATGCAGACTCGATAGAAAAAAAACAGCAATATAATGCACTTTATAAATGACATTTTAAATTGCATCATTTGTTTTATTAGATATTTTGGCCCTTTACAAAATGTAACTGCAGACCTGTTGGCTTTTTAGAAAGTGACCCTTTGTTAGTGACTTTGTTAACATTTTTAACTGCAGAATTAATGAATTATTTAGAAATAACATCCTTTAACCTTTATAAATGAGGCAGAGCACCAACAGATAATGGGATTCTTCACAACCTGGCAAGCCAAACATTGTTCTTGGCTCAGTTATTAATGATCTATATAGCATTAGGATTTTTTAATCTATTCATAAAGCTATTCGTTAGAACATATAACTCCTTCAGCAATGATGACTTGTTGCTTGCATTACATACAATTACAGTGTTTGACTTTTTATTGTTTCGTTGTTTTTTGCGGTAACTTAAAGGCAACACTTTTTGACAGTAAGGACATATGTCATAAATATTGATATCATTTAGACACGATTATAAATAGTTTTGTGTTCTTTGGCAAAAGAATGTTCCCAAAAGAAAAAGTAGGTCAAGTGTATATTTGATTTTATTAGTCATACCTACAATTCATCCCTCCAAAACCTTTTGTACCACATCTACGTGCCAGATGCGAGTGCTCAGTCAATCTGCACGCTGTACACATCCTATTGGGCGGGAGGCACCGGGTAATGGTGGACGATGGTTCTGATTGGCCGCGTCGCCTGTCACTCAAGATGACCGGCAGGAACGATTGGCTGGCGTTCCCGGACCTAAGCAGCTGATTGGTTGAAATGTGTCCGACTGGCTGCTTAGATGACAGGCAAGTGGTGCTGATGCTGTGACAATGGGAGTCATCCAGATAAGCATCATCTGGACCGAGTGTGTTTAAAACACAGCGGCAGCACACGCGCGCGCACGCACGCTCACTGTGAAGGGACGGGAAAGCAGCTGAGAAGGATCACGAGGAGTAACCTCCAGCTGCTGCTCCGAAAAGGGTAAGTTGACCCCTGGAAAACAGACTGACATGCCCGGGGCGTCCAGTTAGCTGTTTCCTGACGTGGGGGGCCGGAACCGCTCTTAAGGACGCGGGTAGCATCACATTAAAATCCCGCTGGCTAAGGTGAAGCCGAGGGTTAGCAATCTTTACGAGCTAAGGACGCTCTGCATTAACCTGCAAGTCGCGCATCGCCGCACATATACTGTTAATGCAGCGGTTGTAGGATTGCAGCTGTGAGTCAACTCGTCACATTGGTCGACTGCATTGCGGAGAGAGCATGCCTTGCAGAATAGCATGTGGATACTGTTCTGCCCTGTCAAGAAGTCTCCTAATTCACCAATGCTGAGCTAAATAATTCAGCATGTTAGTGTAACACGGTGAGGATGTCGAAGGTTTCTTTCTAGTTACAGTGTGATGCATTCGTTACAAGATCAAAATGTGAATTAAAATATAGCAGATGCCAGTAATAACATTAAGATCATCATTGAAACTTTGACATCTAATGCATGGATTTGCACAGATTTGTAGTGAGGTGACGTGCATGCTGGGATTTGAAGTCTGATGGTGGTGTGTGTCTGTTGACAGTGAGTGAATGGTTTAGGCTTGCCTGCGAGTTGCATACGTGTGCTTAAGTGCAGTTGCAGTAAACGCACAGTAGGTTGTAGGCACTGATAATACAGTAAAAAAAATGGCTTCCCTCTGCTTTTTAAGTCTAGTGATGGGAGCGTTCAGCCGGCAGAAGTTTTTCCAAGAGCTGGCTCATGGCTGCCTGCTGCCTACAGCTCAGCAGGGAATGGAGCAAGTGTGGCAGCTGCTGGTTATCTGCCTGCTGTGTCGGCTTCTCTGGATGTTGGGTGAGAGTCTGCTTATTTGGTGCCCAATTTAGGGTTCACTCACTATTCACCTTTCATACAGTATAACCTGCACTACCATAATCACCTGTACTGTCATCTATCTTCTGTTGTCTTGCTATGTCAGGCCTCCCTTCTTTTGTGAAGCACCTGGGCACAGTAGCAGGAGGATTCTACACTCTCTACCTGTTCTTTGAGCTTCATATGATCTGGGTGGTCCTCCTCAGCCTCCTCTGCTACCTCTTCCTCTTCCTGTGCCGCCACTCCACCATCCGAGGCACCTTCCTCTCCATCACGGTGCTCATCTATCTGCTGCTGGGGTAAGAGAGTCCTCCTCTGACAGCTCAGCAGCACACATCGAGGCTGTGTTTGAAGTGAACGCTGTGCAAAGTCAGTGTTTAATTTGAGGCTAAAACTACATCAAAAATGAAGCTATTCTTATGTGATTTTTATCAGAGAGCTGCACATGATGGACACCACCAACTGGCACAAGATGAGAGGTAGTGTTTTCTGTATAGGCAGCAACATTTGACACATTTTTGACAGATGTGATCATTCTAGTTTTACCTTCATATCCAGCATTGATAATGGTCTTATGTGCTGTTGCTGGTGTCCAGGTTCACAGATGGTGGTTGCCATGAAAGCCATCTCTCTGGCCATCGATCTGGACAGAGGTGTGGTGACCAGCGTACCGTCACCCATCGAGTTCATGGGCTATATTTACTTCGTGGGCACCGTCATCTTTGGTCCCTGGATCAGCTTCAACAGCTACAAAGAAGCTTTAGAAGGACGTAAGCTGGTGAGTGTGATACAGTATCACTTAAGAATGGAAGAGGGGGGGGGGGGATTATTTAAAAGATTTATGCTGAGACTCTTGAAATCTTTGGTTCATTCTTCTCCTCAGAGCTTTTCATGGCTGTTAAAAGTGTCTGTTAGCTGGGTGAAGAGCCAGGTGTGCCTTGTTATTTCCAACTGCGTGGCACCCTACCTCTTCCCTTATTTCATACCGATCTATGGAGACAAGCTACTAAGAGGGTGAGTGGAACATAGAGATAAACAAATCCAAATCCCTGTTTATTCCCTGGCTTGGATTGCTTATGGATTCATTATTTTCTTCTATTACCTCTTTTGTTTAAAGCAAAAAGAGGAGGAAGATCAGGTAATTCCCCCGGTGATTCTGATACTCAACATTGTATGCATGCCTTCTTTAAAGAGATAGTTAGAATTGTTTTAAGTGGAGTTGTATGAGGTTCTTATCCATAGTCGGTGTCTTCAGTGGTCTGCACGCTTCTGGCTCAGAGATGCACACAGGAGTTATTGCACGGAAGCAAAGCAATGTGCTGCTGTGGAGGGGGGCAGCAGCAAAACATATTTTAGCCCCCTAAAAGAGAAGCCCGCCAAAAAAAAACTATATCACTTTAAGTGTACGCTATATTTACAATATTTTCACCACTTTATCTTTTGGTGGGCCTTTATTTTAGGTGGCTAAAATGCATTTTGCTGCTGCCCCCGTCCTCAGTAATACATTACTTTGCTTCCATGCACTAACTCCTGTCTGCTTCTCTAAGCTTGGGGGCGTGCCAATTGTCATTTGCTGTATGTAACACACTGACTATGGATCCAAACTCTCCCTTTAATGCATGCTTACTTTCTGTTTACCATATGTGCAACACCTTTAACCTGCATGCGTGTATCCACATCTTTACCTCCTCTCTGTGCATGCACGTATGCGCCAGGACAACCGTCTCACCCAATATAACATATGAATTTAATCTCTAACATTAACTGCTACACCTTTTCTCTTTGTTCTGTTGCTTCTCAGAGGTATACCGGCAAAGTATGTATATCCGTGCTGATTTATTTAGGTTCTTATCTGTAGTTGGTGTGTAATATCTGTCTGTTTCTTCCTCTTTTAATGTCATTGCATTAGGTGGCTGCTGGCGTATGAGAACACAATGTCTTTTCACTTCAGCAATTATTTTGTTGGTTATTTGAGTGAGACCACCACTACTCTGGCGGGAGCAGGCTTCACAGAGGAGAAAGAGAACCTCAAATGGTCAGAATTGCATGTGCAGTATTAACATGAAGTGTGTTTGTCTTTATTCAGGTTTCAAAACAGCCTCTTTTACCTTTTTGTTTTGTAGGGACATGACTGTAGCCAAGCCACTGAGTATAGAATTCCCCCGGTCGATGGTGGAGGTGGTGACATCATGGAATCTGCCCATGTCTCGCTTTCTGCACACCTGTGAGTTATAATGTTAGCAGTGACTGCTTGATGGCAGCAGCTGTGTTTCCTTTTTATTCTTTTTCCTTTTCATTCTCATTATGGTAATGGCTCATTTAAACAAAACACTCTCAAGCAAGCTGATGCTCTCGTCTCACAGATGTTTTTAAGAGTGCCCTCAAATTTGGGACGTTCTCCGCCATTATGGTGACGTATACGGCCAGCGCCCTTCTGCATGTGAGTTCTATGTGGACATCTCACATCAGCAATTACACCTCATACTCTGTAGGCGACTGTCTGTTTCAACAAGTGGATTGTTGAGATTGTGTCTCTTGTGTCTGACAGGGTTTGAGCTTTCATCTGGGTGCGGTGCTCATATCTCTGGGGTTCATCACGTACATTGAGCACGGTGAGAGTCTGCCTAATGTTGTCTCTTTTCCACATTAGAACCTTTCCATTTAGAGAAGGTGCTTAGCTTTGCAGTAATGGTTAATTGGACCTGCTGTTACACACTGTTTCTGTTCACTGCAGTGCTTGTAATTTACCTCTTATGGCTAAAAAGGAACTCTTCTCCTCTGGCTTTATTTTAATGCTTTGGTCTTGTTTTGTGTTTCAGTGTTGCGGAAGAGGCTTGCAGCTGTTTTTAATGCCTGTGTACTGTCAAAGAAATGTCAGCCAAATTGCACTCACCGTAACAAAAAGGTAAAATGCTCCTTTCTCCTCCTTTTCATACAAAGGGGGTCATTTAAAGCTGCGTTTCCACCAAGCAGTCCAGTTCAGTTCAGTACGTAACACATCAGAATGGTTATTTTTGAATTCCCATTAGCACAAGTTGTGGATCAACCAATCCATTCTTGGTACCACCTCGGTCGAGGTTCCAAGCGAGCTAAGCTGATACTAGAGGGTGGCGTTAAAACACTGCTGACCACTGATTGGTCAGAGAGAACCGTCACTAGCGTGACATGGGACATCCACAAACCCGCCGACCAAACTGGTCAATTGAGACGACAATTTTGAGTTCACTCGACCCAGATTTTGTTTTATATGGCGGCTCTCAAATCTATGCAGGACACACTACGTAGTACAATTAATGAAGTTCCTTTGTTTGGTTACCATTGAAATGATTCAGCGAGTGTCACGGCAGTTTCATTCGCCGTCGCAAACTATTCCTTTCAGAAAACAACATAATGCAGCTCCAAATGCGACCTGTACTCACAGTTCTTCTTTTACAGTCGCATATTTTTCACTCATTTGTTGGATGTGCATTATTTTCGTTATAGGCTAGTTAATTGTAGGTTTTCACTGATTTTATTTATTTTTAAATACATGTTTAATTATTGCTTCATGCTGCACAAATAGAGATTTCTATTTCCCATTCCAATCACAGGCCTGTGGTGTTTTCTACATCTTTTGGACATTACGCTGGTTTTCGTCCAACTATTTCATCTGTGCAAATGGCCATTGCACTGGCATTGCTGGCACTTCCTTTCAGAGCAGGAGGTGCTCAAAGGGGGCCTACCTAGTAGATCCTCTGGCCTAGTTAGCAGTCTCTATTTTTATTCTGCATATACTTAAAAATATGAAATGAAGCCGCTTATCATTTTTCCCTTTGATTTTGCCTATAATACGAATAATATTAAACTTCCTCAGCAGGCAAATCCTATTAGAAAACATAAGAAATAGTCTAATCATTAAAAGGATGTACCTAATGTATTACGGAAGTAGTGTATATCAGGTTTTAATGCCGGAAAAAACACAACTGCGGCAGTAAAACTACAGCGCTGTTAGTTGATACTCTTTAGGAGTTGACTGGCAAGATGCTAAATCCCTTATAGTATATTGGTTGCACACACCAAGAGCAGAGGGGAGGGGCCATACTGATTTATGCCAAGGAGAAGCAGCCTGCATGGACTGCAACACAGTGCTGATCGTTCCCATTGTTCCTGGCAATGATACATTAAAGCCCCTGAAAATGTGGTTTCAAATTATTTCTCCATAACATTAAATGTACATGAGCAACAATCAAAATGAGTGGCTGGTAAAAGAAGTTATTTAGTTTAACAGTCAAACTCTTAACTAATCTGCTTCATCAAGACTGTGTAAGAAGCTGATTGAGAGAATGCGTTTCCGGGCCTTCGAGAGACAAACCCACACACATGACAATGAAAAAGATAAAAGTGTCTGAAATATTGATTTGAGCCCTTTGTTCTTACATGATGCATTGTTTCTCCCTCCACAGAAGCTATGGGTGTATGTGATTAACATAGCATTCAGCGCTTTGGCGATACTCCACCTCACCTACCTGGGCTCTGTGTTCAACTCAAGTGTGGACTACATGGAGGAGAATGAGGTAAGGTCACAACATGTTTGGATGAATGTATGCGACTATATTTATACACCCTGTACCCTGTAAAATGTACAACACGCTATGTGATATGAGAACATGTGAACTGCTATGAATGTCACCACAGCTGCAGTATCTATAGTTCAAATGAGGGAAGTCAACTGTCACATAGTTCATTTTGTGTTTAAGTTTTTTTAGATTAGGTTTAGAAATACATTTTGAATCCCATTTTCTTGTAACTTTTTTGTATTTTTATGAAAAGTGTACCAAAGTAAAGATTTGTGTATTTGCATTATCCCATTGAGTGCTTACATGTTATGTACTGCCCCCCCTACAGGATGATATAACCCATCATACCATTCGGAAGTGGTCAGAGCTGAGCTGGACAAGCCACTGGGTCACATTTGGATGCTGGATATTGTACCGCCTCATTCTCTAATAATGCAAGACGGACAAAGTGAAGCAATAATGAGAGACGTAAGGTTGGTTCTCCACCTCTGCACTGTGACTTTATTCTGCATCAGACCGAGGAGAACAGAATCAACCCGTATACAACAATAAACCAACACGGTTGCGCCGCATGTTGGCCGGGTAGTCTATTATTCTAACCTGCTGGGGACTAGTTTTGATACCCATGAAATGATAGCCCACTCCCCCTCCTTTTCTCCGTATAGCAAGCTTTTTTATCTGAGCCGCAGTTGTCAGGCCCTCATGTGACGGCAGTTACCGAGGTCTCACTGTGAGTCGCAATCAATACTTATCAGCATGGTGGAGATCGACTGCTCCTTTCTGTGGACACACGATAGAGCCCTATTATCTAGGTTTCAGGGTCGCGGCAGATGTCCTCCAGATGTGGTTTCCCCCTCACCTCAAGTGTTTTACAATCGTATTTATAGGTTTAAAGATAAGGCTGGTGGTTTTCTACCATATTGTTATTATCAACAAATCCCATGAAAAGGAAAAGCAAACATTAGAGTCTCTGGCTCTCGGCCCTCAGCCCATTCTATATTTCATTTAAAAAAAAAGCTGAATGAGTTTCTAAAATGCCTGGGCACAGTAGTTTCTAGCAGCCGCTTCTCAAACAAGAGTAAATAATGCATTTGTTAGAAACTATTTTCAGCAGCGGATTAATACAGATGCTCTATGCAGCAGGACAACAATGGAGGTCAATGACACAGAAGAAATAATCCACATCAGACTTCGGCTATAGAGGCAACACTTGTTAGAATAAATACATTTATGGATTTAGTCTTTTCATGGGATTTGTTGGCATTAAAAAAAATACAGAATACTCCAGACTTATCCTTTGACAGTGTATTGTGCATGTGTAAGATAACAAAGAGGGGCTTTTTTTGGATGAAAAGAGCACAGGTTATGGTTATGAGGCAGCACTTACAATGTATGATGATTTTCCCTTTTGTGAATTTTAGATAAAGAAAATGAATCAGTAATCTATGAACTAATTTTGTGGTGAAATTTCCTAATGATGTTTGTATTTTGTTTTGTGTAATTATGATAATTTCCTTTAACAATTTAACAATTTTCCTTTGCTTAGAGAAGATCTTATCAGTATATGTGAACATTTGAATAACTCTTTCACTCCTCAGTATTGAAAATAAATGTTTAGAATCAGGGTATTTCACACTTGTTACTGTACGGGGGAAAGTGTTTAAACTTCTTTTCTAATTTCATAGTGGATGAAATGATACAGTATATTGAATATTAATCCTTAAGTACAGATTTTTATCACACCGCTGCTTTAAATGGGGCAATTATGTAATTGATGATTACCTGATGAAAGAATCAAAGTGTCTGTATCAGATTGTGTTCACTCTCTGTCTGAAATCTAGCACGTCAAGAGGATTTGCTTCATGACTAAGATGTAGTGTTTTAGATGAGCCTGGATGTTTGATCACTTGTTCTCAGACATGAACAGTCTCTTCAGACCTAATACCACTCAATCCGTCAAGTACAGTATATTAAATAGTATTCTGATATTTACTTTAGGACAACATTTCTCCCTGTAAATGTGAAGGCACTGATACATCTGTGATATTTTTATAAAATTTTACATCAAACCTGGATTGCTGTCTGTTTAATTCACTCAGTGTGAGAATATATGAAATGTTAGAATATCAGTTACACATAGAAGCCAGATACATGGACTGCTGTAAGAAATAGTTGTTTATTTGCATTATTATTATTTACAAGAAGAAAGTATGGACTGTTAGACAGTCGATCATGGTATGAAGGTGAGTTAGAGAAGGATTGCAAAGGGACAACAAAATATTGTTGTTGTTTATTTGCTGAAAGCAATGGTCCGGTTCAACCTGGAGTCTATTTCTGAGCATCCAATAAGCCCGTGTGGACAGTGTGGAGAAGGGGGCAGCAAAAGGTTGGAAAGGGTCGGAGGGAGAGGTTGAAAAACAGATGGTGATGGATGGAGATCAGGTTCACTTTCTTTCTCTGTGAGAGGTGAGCAGATGCTGTATTGGAAGGCCGCACAACAGCCCAGTCTGCAGGTTCAGGGGGAGAGTGCGAAGGGAGATGTGCACTCAGCCCTGTTTGCCCCGGGGGCTGCCATGTTTACGACGGCAGGACCCCAGCAGTGTCTCCAAAGCCATCTTCACAAAAGCCTGGAAGTTATTGCTTCTCTCCCTTCGGCTGTCCTGCGAGGGGACGAAACACAGACAGATACCTTCACTGGGGACACGGCAATAACGGCATGTCATTTCCACACCGTGTGCCAGACATAGGGAATATCTTGTTATGTCCCAACCCACCGAAAGTTGTTTTTTACTCGGAATTCATCAAGTCTGTGCACAGGTTTGATTCACTGGGCTAAAATATCATGCAGCCAAAAGGTAGCCTCATATAAATGCTTACCTCCTTGCTTTTTGTTATCGTCTCCTTTCTGATCAGCTTTCTTCGGCTGCTCTTTCGGACTCTGAGGTTGCTGTGAAATGAAGGCAAATATAGATATCAAGGGAAACAACGAATAAGAATATCAACAACAAAGAATTACAGATTGAAAAGAAAATGAGTGTTTAACTACAGTAATATTTTTCTTACCTTGGTAGCTGCCTTCTTGTCCGACTTATTACCTGAAAATAGTGGAAACAGATGTATGTCAGACTTTACCATATATTTTTTAAATGAATCATCTAATCGTATTATGTCATTGAACATGCAGCTCTGCTAGTATCTAGATCAATTAAACGAAAAAAATATTGTGCAGGAATACATTTTTGTTTCACATTACGTACCTTTTGTTCCTGGCATTTTGGCTGTGCTCTAGTCAGTTCTGATTCCTGAGAATGCAGTGCTTAATGTGCTGTTGAACTCGGTCATTTATGGCCCGTGCTGGTGAATGGCTCTGTCACTGGGGCCCCTTCGAGAAAGAGCACCATGAACAAGCAAAGAGCCCTGTCAGCT
Source organism: Anarrhichthys ocellatus (assembly GCF_004355925.1). Classification (NCBI taxonomy): domain Eukaryota; kingdom Metazoa; phylum Chordata; class Actinopteri; order Perciformes; family Anarhichadidae; genus Anarrhichthys; species Anarrhichthys ocellatus. The sequence continues at coordinate 5,109,400 of NW_022280035.1, read as the reverse complement.
GAGCAGCATGCCCCACAGCTCTGCAGGTCTTTGCTGAGCCAGGCGAAACCTCAGAGCTGACCTTGTCATACTGCCATTGTGAACCCACTGGAACCTATTGTCATGTTACCGCCAACATGAGAATGTGTTTTATTATTAAAAAAAAAAAAAAGGTCTACTAGGCCAGGGATCACTTTTTTAATGTTAATCAGCCACATTAGACACTGGATAGAGGGTTTTGTTGTTACACATGGTTACACTAAATTAGTCTTCAGTATTGTCAGCACTGTAGGAGTGGAGGATAATAGAAGGGATCATTAAGTGAGGCTCACATTTGCCATCCTTTTCATTCTTGATTGTGTGGACTTATCAGTGGTGGATGTACATTTACTTAAGTACTGTACTTATGTAAAATGTTGACGTACTTGTACTTTTCTTGAATATTTCCATGCTACTTTTATACTTCCCCTCCACTACACTTTGGAAGCCAATATTGTATTTTTACTCCACTACTTTTTACTATTTGTAATAATTATTATTATTAGTAGTAGCAGGAGTATTATATAAATTATTTTTTATGACTAAGATGACCAGCTTTACCAGCTGCAACATGATTACACATGATTGCATAATGATACTTTTACTTTAAGTATATATTGATGCTTATACTTCCATACTTTTACTTAACTTTGAATGTAGGCCTTTTACTACTATTCATACACTGTGGTTTCTTATAGTTTGGGTAAAATGCTATTAGAATATTGTTGTTATTAACTAATTAATTATGTTCCCCCTATGAGGCCGCCTGTTTTCCCTCAAGGCACCACTCTCAATATGTAAATATTAGAAGCCGGCCTGCCATTGTTATTACTGTTGGCTTGTGGGTGTTGAACATAAATGTCATCACAATCCTATGAAACCATGCTGCTGTAAATCAAACTGTGTCAACAACACATCATGTAAACGCTTTGCATCATCCGGATTCATGTATCTCCAGCGCGAGCTCCACATCAGTAAGTGGGCTGGTTCCACTGTGTCACGTGACTTGACAGTAAAAGCAGCGATGGAGAAAAGCTAAGGAAGGTGAGCCGTCTTCAGGTGTATTTCTCGGGTTTTCCCTGTGCTGTAACATAACAATGCAATTCCGTATACTCTGTATGAACCTGCTTACTTGTATACTATCTATCTACACTGAAGAATGAGTGGAAAACAGGTTTGTATGTGAATGCATGGCACATGATGTTGTGGCTAACTTGCTAGCTTACGTTAGTTAGCTTTGCGACGTTAGCTGTCAGGAAATGCCCTCGCCTGCGTTTTGGTGCTACTTCCTATCCGCACGCTAACATTTCACCAAACCCATTCATTCCTTAGCTCCATTTGACTGTTTCACTTCACTTCACAGTTCAACAGTTATATTCTGGTGTCAAGGTAGCTAAACATAGCTCAATATCTATTCCTGTGGTGCCATTAGATTCTGCACCATCACCTGATTCAACGCTGTGGATGGGAGGGTGATATTACAATTCTGTGAATGTGACACTCACGCTAAGCTAAGCTACATTTGTATTCAGTGACACAAATGTTGTTAAAACAATGTGTTGTTTATTTTGACAGGAATCTGCCCTGGCAGTGGATTCCTCTCTACCCAGAGTGCTTGTGGAATGGCAGCAGTTTGGCAGCAGGTTTTGGCAGTGGACGCAAGGTGAGACTCCTCATACTGCAGGCTTTTAATAGTCTAAACTGATGAAGAAGCTATTCAGACGTGTAATTGCTTATGGATCACTTGTGAGTTATTGCGTATGCTGTGTCACTTCTTTCTCTTCCCCAGGTACAATGCTTACCGCACGCCTACGTTCCCACAGTTCCGAACTCAGTACATCCGCCGACGCAGCCAGCTGCTCAGAGAGAACGCCAAGTGTGGCTTTGAGCCGGGGCTGCGCAGGCAGTACCTGAGGCTGCGCAGTCAGCTGCTGGCCCTGCGCTACGGGCCCCTGTCCGAGCAGAGCAGCTTCAGGGCCAGCAGTGTGCGCAGCTCCCGCACCACACTGGACCGCATGGAGGTCAGACCCAAAGAAACAGAAAGGGCAGGGAATGTAGAAGAGAAAGAGTAGGAGTGTCTGTGTGTCGGGGGGGGGGGGTGTGGTCTGTACTAATTTGAATGAACATATAGGATATGACACATGAGAGCCATCTGGATGGTTAGACCTCAGTTCATTAATCAGCAGCATAGCCAAGCAACACTTTGGTTGCCCATACATATTAAGCTGAGCAGCTTGGTTGAAATGGCTGGCATTGCCCATGTATATTGGCAATATCATTAACTTATGAATGCATGGTAATTTCAATAGGTTTTCAAGGATTATTAAACCGTTATTTTACAACTTTGTGGTCACAAGTTCTGTCTTTACTTGTACTCACTCCTACGAGGTTCTGTCTCCCCCTGCGGCTCCTCTCCTTCCTCTCCTCTCCTCTCCTCTCGGGCAGGACTTCGAGGAGGACCCCCGTGCCCAAGGGGCTCGTGGTCACCGCCGGTCCGTCAGCAGAGGCTCTTACCAGCTCCAGGCCCAGATGAACAGAGCCGTTTATGATGAGAGGTACCCAGAAGAACCTCCACACAGAGATCCTCAACGTGCATTCAGCCTCTTGTCTCATCGCCTTGAGCAATTGAATTCTCTGTGATTTATTTCTCCTTTGAGCCATTGCGTTTTGTTGGATTTGCTGGCTGTAATTCTGGTTTGGTTGCACTCAGTAATGATCAGCTCTCGTATATTGAGTTGTCAGCTCTAGGCAAGGCTTGTGAGGTGTGTTCTATTGATTATATGCTTACATGGCGGTTTTTATTTCTGGCCGCAGGCCTCCGGGCAGTTTGGTGCCCACCTCGGTGGCAGAGGCCAGTCGTGCCATGGCGGGGGACACAACTTTGAGTGAAAACTATGCTTTTGCTGGCATGCACCACATATTTGACCAACATGTAGACTCAGCTGGTAAGTGATTAGTTTTTAATTCATGATAATCCATTTGTACACATTATAAACATTTATTTCACTCAATCTTCCTCTCCTTGTTCTTTTAGTTCCACGGTTGCAGTTTGCTAATGACGACAAGCACCTCCTTGCTTGCTGCTCCCTGGACGGCAGCCTCTCCATCATGTCCTTGTCCCCGTCTCCTCCCAGTGTGAAGGTGACCCTGAAAGGTCACGGAGGTCCCGTCACGGACTTTGCCTGGTCTCTGAGCAATGACATCATTGTGTCGACGTCCCTAGACGGGACTCTGCGTATCTGGAACACGGAGGACGGTCGGTGCATCCGAGAGGTCAGAGATCCAGAATCCAGCGAGTTGCTCTGCTGCACCTTCCAGCCCATGAACAACAACCTTACTGTGGTGAGTCCCATTTGAGACATGCTGTCAGTTTAATGTTCTCTAGTACCATTAAAAACTTGGTTTTGTACTCAGTTACGGGTAATGACGCTTAATGCAGGACTAGAGAAATATTTGATCCCTGTTCAGTATTTTAGGTTTTTAATGTAGTTTAATTAACTAATGTACTTGTTCATCCTACCTATTTCTTTATGTGTCCTCAACTTGAACACTTGGGAGGATTCACCATTTTTGTGTTGCAGTATTATACTTCTAATTTTGGGTTAGATTTTAAAGGACTTTTTGAATAATTTCCTTCTCACCTGCAGTTGTATTGACTACTGTTAATGTAGCAACAATCCAGTCCTGATAACACGTTTGCAAAATCTTTGTTTCGTTAACTCGAACCAAATGACAATAGGTGAGTTTCTGGACTAAATGGTTGAGTTTAATAACAGTGGTGATACTTTGATGTTGATATCTCATTAAATCAGTGATAATTCAGAATTTCTCCTGTTTCCAGTACTATTTAATAATCTACCCAACAGTCTTGAAACAAGCCACATAGCTGCGATTGTTACGGTGGTAAGACATAAAGTATGTGACTCACTGTTCTGACATTTCAAACGTCTGAATTTAGTTCCCAGACTACACGGCGCAGCTTGAAACTTGTGTTTGCAGATTTAATTGTGAAACGGTCTATATTAGACTAGTGTGGACACCTTGTGAGGTAAGGCGCTGGTTAAACCTGAAAAACATTATAACTACACTCTCTTGTCACCACACAGACACGTTTGACTGTTTTCTTGGTGTTGAAGGCACAGTCACAGTCGCATACGGTGTTGAGAACTTTTGAAAAAATATAAAAAATTAGCTCTGCTCGGGTCCTGATGTACCCATCAACCAACCCACAATCAATGACGTTGACTTTTGCCGGTCTTATTTGCTCCTCATTGTGCATAACATGCTGTAAAATAGAAAGAAAACATCATGCATATTATTTTACTACAAACACTGTCTTGTTTTTGTGAATAAAGTATATTCACAAAACAATAAAAAGCATGCGGAGGCAAAACCTCTCAATAGGAACCTTTCATCCCATCCCAATAACTGCTGCATGTTTACACTGTGCAGACATTTATTCAAAAGCTTTGGAGTTGAATACAATCTTTTGTTGCCAAAGCAAGTGTTAAATGTCATAGATTTAGTTTATACTCTGCTTTTCAATGGCAAATACTTGAATTGATGAGCAGAATGTAAAATGAAGGCAAAGTTGTGCACAGCAGTGTTCATTTACAGTTTATCAAATGGAACATGAGGGAGATGGATATTTGTTTTTAAACGACAGTCAGTACCAACAACAAGTAATACCATTGTGAAACAAAGTACTTTTTTGTGGTTCGTATTGGTTTAACTGGTCTGTCTGCCAGAGCCGCCCTGTATTGGTTTCGTGTTTGAACACGAGATGCTTATTGTTGGGTTGCATAGTGTCACACCTCAAAGAACTATTTCATATTTTACAAAGAACACCTGTGCAGGTTTTCTGTAGTCTTAACTGCACCCGCAACAACACTCCACCCAGTGCCAGTCAGTTTGTCGGCGCTCCCTCGTTGAAATAATGAAGATCCTCAACCCAGGTCTGTGTTGCAGGTGGGAAACAGCAAACACCACCTGCAGGTGGTGAACATCTCCACCGGGAAGAAGACGAAGGGGGGCTCCAGTAAGCTGACAGGCCGCGTGCTGTCTCTGTCCTTTGATGCTCCGGGGAGGATCCTCTGGGCCGGGGATGACAGGGGGAGCATTTTCTCCTTCCTCTTTGACATGGCCACAGGTACACTCACCACATTGCATATTTGGCAGAGGGCAAAAAGACTGAATCACAAATTGTAATTAGATTACCCCCCACCACACACACAGGGAAGCTGACCAAAGCCAAGCGTCTGGTGGTGAGTGAAGGCAGCTCCATCTGCAGCATATCTGCTCGGTCCTGGATCAGCCGAGAGGCCAGAGACCCCTCCCTGCTGATCAACGCCTGTGTCAATAAGCTGCTGCTGTACAGGTCAGTCTGTAAGAACAAGTCACTGTTTAGGAAGAGGCACTTTAGTCTCCGCTGAGATGTTATTTAAAGCCGTCTTCATTAGTGTAGCTTGTATGTGAAGATGTATTTACGGTGTTACATTGAGTCTGATCAGTTATCCCTCCTTTGCATTGGCAGGGTGGTGGACAACGATGGGACACTACAGCTGAAGAGAAGCTTCCCTATCCAGCACGGTTCCCAGCATGTCCATAGCATCTTCTGCCCCCTCATGTCTTTCAGACAGGGGGCCTGTGTGGGTAAGAAGTCTGTGTGAAGAAAAATCATATGCACAAAAAAATAACATACTGCTGTTTCGGGATGAAAAGAAAAATCAAAATAGCAACGTTTCAGCAATTAAGTGACTGCACCTACCTACCTACCTACCTACCTACCTAGTTGTTAGCTTATATGTATTTTTGAATGAATTTTATTGGCCTTGTAAAGCGCTCATCTACCAACGGGTTGTAGAATTTCATTGTATATAGTCATTTGTTCAAAGGTTATACAGCAAGTTGTTTGCAGATGTGCTATTTGACACTTCACCTAATTTGACTTTCCTCACTTTTTATTATTTCCTAACAATCAACAGTTGAGTTTATTCAAGGCTTGTCATTGTTTAAATTATCAGGTTTGTTTCTCTAATGAACAGAAACCTCTCACTCAGAAAAATACCTTCGAGAGTCTTCAGTGAGGGATGTGTTGTTATTTCACAGTTACAAAAGCCACTGAGGTTTTACAACACGATTAGCTACGTTATTTTAGGAACTGACAAACTGACACCTGAGAAGTTGCCTCATATCTGTATCTCTGGACAGTTGAGCTGCTTCTCTTGCTAAAAAACCGGAAATCCCCGACACACCTGAGTGTTTGTGGCACCAGTTTTTGCGGTGTGTCCCGCACCGTTGGCACTTGAGCATGAATACAAGGAGAAATGGAAGTGAGCAAGGAAACTATCAAAGTCAAGAGAGCACACGCAGAAGACTCTCTTCATTTTTCATCTTCATCTCATTTGATCATTTCCAATACACGGAGATTTTCACAAGGACATCTGGAATCAAGCTAATTGGTGACTGGTGAGAACATGGTAGGCAAAGCGCTTTGTATCATGTATCAGTGGATACCACGACCTGCTGGTATGGAGGGTTATTTCCTCTCACGCAGAATGTACATGGTAGTTCGCTTTAGTCTTCTTTTTGGCTAAAACACAGGCGATGTGAGGCAAAGCCGGTCTCCGCTAGTTCTTTGATGTCGGTTTGTGTCCGGGCCTCAAAGGCTGTATTGTGCATCAAATTGATTTGAATACCGTCTCTTGAGATTGTTTAGAAGCAGTGTGAGCTATTGAAACACCCATTTTCAATCCGAAACGAGTTGTTTTGTGTAAGCCATCCATCATTTATCTCGTTGTCCTTGTAATTTCTCTTCACCATTTTTAACTATTGGATCTTCTGATTTTCCCTCTCGCACAGTGACTGGCAGCGAGGACGCCTGTGTCTACTTCTTCGACGTCGAACGCAACACCAAGGCGATAGTGAACAAGTTGCAGGGTCACGGGGGACCAGTGCTGGACGTCAGCTTCAACTGTGACGAGAGTTTACTGGCGTCCGCCGATTCCACCGGCATGGTCATTATCTGGAGGCGGGAGCAAAAGTGACTGGTGCACCAATAAATTGCTTCCATCCATACAAATGGCTCCTGCCGCCCCTTAACCGTCCAATAACGAGTCTGTAGATTTTCACTGGAATGTAACCGGCTGCATTAAGCGTTTAACGAGAAATCAAGTGCAATCAAATAGAATACCGTATGTGTGTGGGTGTGTGCGCGTGTGTGTGTCAGTACTGCTGCAGCTGAGAAATTGCTTTTTAACAAAGAAACAAAGAGCACTACTCCCATGCATGTGTCATGGCTTACCTCTGACTTGTACGGATGAATATATGTGAAGAGGATAAAATGTAATCTTCCAGAGAAAACCGGTCCAACACTTTGTATCACATTGACGGTCCCTCTGGCATAGATCTAGTTCACTATTTATGTAACTGTTACTCAAGCAGTGTAATCAAGTGTAGTAAAAACCGCCTTCTTTGATTTCAGTTCTGCAATTGCCTGTTTGCATTTAAGACCATGTGCATGACGTTGAACTCGGCAAATCAAATCGATCGTCGCAAAAGACAAGCGCGTTTCTAAGTATGTGTTTGTACTAATCTGTGTGTATGTGTGTATTCAGTTCATGCTGGTTGCAGATTCATATAATTTATTTAATGCACATACAGAATAAACTACTGTAACTGTCAGCAGTCTTTGTGTCCTTTTTTTCACCAAATATATTTGAAACAATACAATTTAACAGCTTAAGCACTGTTGTGTAGTCTTGTTCAACTATGTGTGAGCAAGTATCTCTTTTTAAAGCACCAGAAATCAAACCCCAAAATGTCCTCACATTACCAACATTTAGGTTTTTGGTAAAATTTATGAGAATACTGGATTTTGTCAACATCACTTAGCTGTAGTTAGTTGCAGGTACACTGTACGGTAAATAACCATAGTATCGGGTTAATCAGAAGTTTACAACCTGTGATCCCTTTAAAGAAAGTAATGTCGACTTCTGGTCTTTGTGTTGACATGAGTTCAACCACGGAGGGATTTATCCGTTTCTGATATTGTGTCATTTGAAGGATTTTTAGAGACTAGCGGTGAAAGTATTATTTTGCAAGAAAAACAGCAAAAACTGAATAAAAGTGTTTATTTTAGCCGAGGTGTCTGCTGACCCCCACAAATATGTATTTTATCTATTTAACATTTATTGGTACCCTTTGATGGGTGGTTTGGGAACCACTGATCACAACCACTGTCAGACTAATGTATCATGGCAATCTGTGCACTATTTACACCATCTCAGTATATGAGAAAGATGAACATAATTAACAGAAACAAATGTGATAACAGGGTGAAAAAAGTCCCCTGGAAGCACAGTGTGCATAGGAATCAGTGATTTCATGTTCTAACACATGTCTGATTAATGCACAATTGCATCACCTTCAGACTTCCGATTGTTTTTCCTCTCAAGGTTGGTGAGGGTATTGTGACGTACGAGTGTGGGTGTGAAAGCACAATGAATGGTCGCTGTCTGGGAAGTTCAGGACGAGGCTTTGTTTGAAACAGGCAGGAAAGGTGCTGATAAAAAAAACAAGGATTTCTATCCAAGAGAGCAACATAAAACTTCCACGGTGTGAACCCGAGTGCTCTGATGGGACAATGCAACAACTCTGTATCTTCAGAACATACAGTGGGCGAGGATACGTTTTCACAAATGAGTAAGACGGCCTTTGTTGTGGTGTATCTTTGAGAGAAGTGGGAAGAAAGCTAAAAATAAGATGAATCTTCAACATCGGTTCTGGTGAGACAGAGACACAGTCGGACACAACCTGTTGAACCTGGACTATTTAGAAGGTGTTCACACAGTTGGTGCGGCTCTCTATGGAAACATGTTTTTCATCAGCCACAGTCTGAGCGCACAAATAAAGACAATGGAAATTATCTCTCTTTCAAATTCAAAATACAGGCTAATTGTTTATCGAGAGAATACACAATCTTACGATCGCTGGATTTCAATCAGGCCCTATTTATGATTGAACCATTATGTTCATCCCAAGCTTTCCATTTCATTTCAAAATGTCAGAAGCATAATTATGTGGTATGGTTGGTTGCATAAGGTTTGCTGTACATCTGTATGAGATTCAGTACATGAAGTATTTATGTTCCTTATCGGTCAGAGGAGTTAACCCTTTACAACAACATTTTAAATGGTTTCTATTTTCTTTTATTTTTATTAAATAAAATAATCTTTTATTCATCCAGATAGTGACTGAGTTTTAGAGAATGAAATTAGTTGTTCTGGTCTGTTGAACGATTGGATACCGCCTTAAACCAATTTCTCGGTTTACACAAAAGATTCCTCAGCTGCCGCTTGAAAAGCCTGATAAACAGGAGCAGTTATTTTTATTGACCTTATTTTACAGTCTCCATTTCTGGATTTTGTGCTGTTTCTGCTTTGGAGCATTAAAATCAAATGCTAGTTTTAACTATAAATGTTAATGAACTATTTTAATGTTTGAATTCTATTTTGTCTGATTTCATAACACATTTCAACGACCTCAGAATATATTTGTTTAGCTTCATAGTTTAAAGTGCGACTAGATTCTTGAAAAGTTGAATTCATGAGAAATAAAATGCATCCTTGCTCAATTCAATACAGTCAAGGGTTTTGCTTCTACAGCCTCACTTGGTCTGGTATGACCGGTAGCTTATGATGCCTACTGTCATCAAACTTTAAACAGGTATTGCTGTATAACTTTGTATGACACTGCTTAGCTGTGAGCTTATGACTCTTCTCCATTTGTGTTACATTTGTCATTATCCGGTTATTGTCATTCATAGCCATTAGCAAAAGTTAAATAGTCTCACTTTAAGTTTTATTGCAGGAAGATTTAAGTATATCTGACCGCTAGCTTTAAGAAACCAACTTGTTAGTTCCAACCACATTTTTTGTTCCCATAAAGTTCAGTTCAAGCCTTGTATAACAATTATAATTAATTCTAACTCCTCCGTTTGTGTATTTATACACCCATCTCCACAGATTTGAAATGTTGGTACGTAAGCACGTTGTTGTTCAGTGCTCAGTGGAGAGGAAAGCGTCAAGAAGACTTTCAGATTTCATGCAGTGAAGTGTACTAAACTGGACCAATTTGTCACAAATGTAACTTTTTTTTGGTATATGTTCAGGAACTAAAATGCACACAGGATGTAGTTTGTGCTACATGTACTGTAAAGTGGTCTATTTCCTGTTTAAAGTGTAACATCCAGACAGGTCATAACTCAGAATGCATCAAAAGTAGAGTCTTTATTGATGAGTGGGCAAAAGAACCACCTCAGTTAAACTGTACAGTTACAGAATATCATCTCGCGAAGGAATGCCAGACGTAAAAATGATGGACCTCAGTTCCCGCTTGACTTCGTCTTTCCATATCAACATCTGTACAAGTTGTAATCCCCAGTCTTGAATCTATGAAATGCAGTGGAATGCATGCAAATACAGTATGCAGTGCAAGTGTCCACATTTAGAAAATTGACTGCACAAATATACAGTATATATGCCTAACATACTGTAGGTCTGACATTTGTATTCTCGTCTTAATTTGGAGAAAACTTCATATACTTTAAGCCGGTTACCACACACCAAACATCTCGTGTCCAGCCTGAAGGCGTTTTGATCCAGGACAGGACACTCAGATGGGGACATTGATGTTCGGGGGGGTATAGATATAAGAAGGCCTGGAAACATTCAAGTTTTCTTCCCATTAAGTGCCACTTCATTTCTTCCCTTTTTTTTGTATTCTGGTGAGAGACATAACAATACTTTAAAAACAGTCCCAAAATCATCATTTGCTGATGATTTTTTAAAACGACGTAATTTACATCATCATTCAAGTCATTCAATTCTCTCGCCTGTCGTTTTCTAATTATTCTGTCCCGTTTTTCATAATCCATCTCTACTTCACATTTGCTTGTACACTGAAAGAAAATACTACATTTTCAGTTACGGAAATCCACTTAAAGGATACATTTCCATAAGTATACTGTTCAATTTTGCATGATTTTGAGACACCAAGATGAGGCTGCTTTCATATTGACTCAATATTACTGGAACCTATTCTATCATCATTATTTCTCTCATCTTTCTCCTTCCCTCCTCTCCTCTCCGTCTACCTCTTCCTCTCTCTCTCACACACACATACACACAAATGCTATATAAAAACACACAAGCAGGAATATACATTCCTGTACAGTCTGTACAATATGAAATCAAGTCATATTTCAAAATAGTGTCATCTGCTTCACATGTATAGTTTACAAATAAAGGAAAACAGGCATTTTTTATGATACAAAGAAACCTGACACGCCCTAAATCAAGTCCAAAAAAACAAGCATGTTAGGGGCTTCTTGGGGTCACAACAGCTATTTAAATGTATCCAAGGTTATTGAGTCCATTCAATATTCTGCAGTCTCCTTTGAATTACATGAAAAGGCGTCCGGGGTGGTCTATGAATCCATTCAGACCCTTTGAGTTCCTTGATGTGTTTCAGAGTTAGTAACGCTCTGATGAACACGTTCTATTCACAGTCCGCAGCAAATTTCTTCAAGGATTTCAACCCACTGCGTGTTTGTGGTGGGCCTCAGGTGACACAGAATCTCATTCTCAGTTGAAAGCTCTGGGGCGTGTCCCATTGAAATAAGGCAACATTATTTTAAAATGGCATCTGTCACACTTAGTTTGAGCAGTGATACTTGTGATCTTTCCTACTTAGTTAATCATACAGTACATCATCAGAAATACAAACCATTAAAGTGTCACCAGGCCTTTTTCTAGGTTCAAACCTCTGCACCTGACACATTTATTCAAACATCAACATTCTTAATAAAATGGCACTGTGCCTGCATTTGTCGGCAACAATTTTATTTTGTTGTGCAAAACAACAAAACAGACACTTAACCAAGATGCATTAGATCACTTCTACTCCCCAAATTCTCCCTTTAAAACTTGAAACATTCTCTTAATTATTAAGCTCATATCTTATCACATAATGCAGTAGGCCTCATCCTGGGGCAGGTGTTGTTTAGTCCTCCAGTAGCTGGGCAGGTGATTTCTCAGCACTTTCCTCAGGTCCTCGTTGAGCAGGAGACAGAAGATGGGGTTGACTCCGGCTTGGGCGAAGCTCATCCACACTGTGATGGAAAGGTACCTGTGAGGGATGGTGCAGGACTTGACGAAGACCCTCCAGAAGCACGACACGATGTAAGGAGCCCAGAGGACCAGGAAGAGCAGGGTGATGGTGTAGAACATCCTGCCCAGCCTCCTCTCTGACCTCACCTCTTCCATCCCGAGCAGCCGCCGATGTTGATTGTGTAAGTTTTGCCTGATGCCCAACAGAGTGGGTGGCATGGGGCCACGACCGAACCCTGCAATCCAGTTAGCAGCAGCTTGACCTGTGGCCCCAGGACCGTGGAAGGTCCAGTTCTGGCTGATAGCTGGCACTAGCTGGACGGGTTTCATCTTGCGGTGCCGGTACTCAAACAGCAGCAGCTTGGCGTAGAAACCGTGGGTGGCCAGGACCACCACAGCCAGCATGAGCATGAAGCCCAGGGTGTCGTTTGTCTTCAGGTAGCGGTGTTCAAAAATGCACTGATCCTCATCACGGATGAACTTGTATGTCCCCACATCAAAGACAGGTGGGAACGCCATGGCCACGGCCAGAGTCCACACCATGCAAATGATGGCGGCGCAGGTCCAGATGGTCATGCGCTTGGCGTAGAATCGGTGGTGGGCGATGGCAAGGTAGCGGGTGACGGCCACACAAAACAGCATGAAGGCAGCGTGAAAACAGAACAGCACAGCCATAAAAGCCACAACTTTACAACTCAAGGCGCTGTAAGTCCAGGCCGAGCTGTTGTGGACGGAAACCAGCACAAAGGGGAAGCAGGCGGCGGAGCGAACCGCATCGGCCAGGCACAGGTCCAGGAGAAAGAAGTAGGGAGCCTTATGAAGTGTCCTGTCTCGTAGGACCAGCAGCGAGACCAAGAGGTTGCCTACAAGGCTGACACAGATGATCAAACCCAAGAAGATCAGCTTAAAGTAGGCAGACACATCTGTGGCAGAGATTCCTCCACTGTTGCCGCCGCCGCCGCCGCCACTGCCGCTGCTGCTGCTGCCGCTTCTTGCCATTCCACTCTGCGAAGCCAGTACAGCCAGCAAACTGCCTGGGCCATCGATGGCAAAGCTCTGGTTAGACATTCTATCACCTTCCACTGGAGCCGGCCTGGTTCGGGCCCTTTTATAAACACTACTGATCCTCCTACAGCCGTCGTCTCCCGCGGCGCTCTCGTCTTTACAAGGAGAGGCCGTAAGGATCTTTTCTACATGACAGACTCATCTTTCCTCTTTGTCCACAACCTCACCACCTGTGAACAGAGACACGGATTTTGAGGAATGGAAAACAAGATGTCTGACGGTGCTTGTTAGGTCTAAAACAGTCCACTAAACGGAAAACAAGCTCACATTTAACAGCATGGATGTAGAAGTGCTGTGTTGGGCGACACAGTGGAAATCTTTGCCTTCCTGTTCCTCTAAGGCTGGGATCAGATCAGCAGCTCTACAGCATGCCAGCTCCTTGGCTCTCTCAGTAATTACCTTGCCCGTTGCTAAGATACAACAGCTCACATACTTTGTGCGAGTGTGGGTGTTTGAGTGAATGCATGGGGGTGTACGGGGGGATGGAGCAGACACAGTACAGCCACCACTAGGCATGTCCAACAAACAGAGACGTTGTAAATGAGCAAAGAACATGTTATGCTCTCTCTCCGCTGCTGTGTGTGTGTGCGTGACAGTCAGGGTGAAATCTGTACCATTCACAGCACAAAACAAATGTGAAAATATAATAGCAGAGCAGGCAGCCATTTTTTTTTTACCGTTGGCCTACGTGTGTGAATTTGACTCTCAACAGGAGGAAGTTATTATTTCGATTGTCATAGCCAGGCCTCAGTGTTTCAGCAAGGAGCCTGCAGTCTGTCTCGTTTAAAGAAGACATGATTAAAAACATGAAAATTCAATTTAAGAAAAACATATCCAAGATGCAGCCTTGTTTAAAAACTCATTGATAGCCGTAAGGGGATAATAAAACATAGCTGTGCTTGTCTGGGTGGGCCGTGTCTATGTAGGCCAGGAAACATAATGTGGTCTGCTGTAACTGAGGGCTTGTTTTCCCCCCATACAGAACAGCCCTCTGCCACCTTGACAAATATCGTTTCACATTATTAGATAGCTGTCATGTCAGCTAGGCCTAAAAACACAGGCTGGACTGAAAAACAGATGAACAGGTGTCAAAATCACCTCTGCTGTGTGTGTGTGTGTGTGTGTGTGTGTGTGTGTGTGAGAGTGAGAGAGAGGGAGAGAGAGGGAGGGAGAGAGAGAGAGGATAACCTACCTTTCATCCCTTCATCTTTTTTGGATATGTTCTTCTCTCACGGCAAAAACAAAAAAAGGATCCCAGTCGCTTTGTTTCACTGTTTGTTTAAATCGAGAGAAAAACACATAATAAAGCCTCATGCTCGTGCTGTGCTCTCGGGCTCAAACAACACCTGTTATTCATAAATCCATCGCGAGGAAATCGAATTGACCAACATATAATAAACATAAGACGGCAGAGGCTATCTAATTATAATCAACAGCTGATCAAACAATCCAGGGTGAGGATCTCTGCCACATTTAAGAGATTATGCATGAAAAACATCCACCGCCACCCTTTTACAGTCTCACGCGGAGGGATGTGTTCATTTGTGTCTGAATATCATCCGAGAAAAACAGATTTTTTTTTTTTTTTTAAATGTTGCATCGCGTCGAAGATGAATTTCCAGAAGGCTAGAAACAGACGCGATGACAAAACATATCTTGATCTGTTCACATATATCCAAATGATGTCAGATTTTCAATGCTTATAATAACCCACCCACAAACGTTAGGGGGAAAAAAGACTCGCGCATCCCCTAAATGAATCGTCTTGGCATGTATATTGGCTAATGGCACCAGAACAATTAGTCCACACAGACAACCGCCTCGATTCACCTCTTCCCCCCATCTTTCAGAAACAGAAAAAGGCGATGCATTTACCCTGAACTGTTAATATGCAGTCTTTGTTTTGCTGTCCAGCGAAGGTGGACTACATCTTAATAGTCCACAATAAAAAAGCCTCCGTGACAGAACAAGTACATTTCTGATCACATCCAGCGATGTCACGAGGGGAGTCACGTCGCCAAACGCTGTCGAAATCACGATTTGAAAAAAGAAAAAGAAAAACAACGCGGCTCGATTAGGAGAATTATTCCTGAATAATCCCAATTATGGCTGCTTGCAAGGAGGCATGCTCGCACATTCGCGGAAACCGTCGGTTTTATTCGGAGGGAGAAAGAGAGAGAGAGGGAGAAAGAGAGAGAGAGGGAGAAAGAGAGAGAGAGAGAGAGAGCAGTAAGCTATTGTGAGCAATTTAAAAGTGATGTTTTATTCTAACCGTCTCTCCGGCATCATGTAGGCTGTGACGGCGTCATGCTTTGTCACGCAGCGAGGAGCTCCAGCTGTAAACAAACGGTGTCTTTCATCGGTCTCCTGCTGCCCTTGGTGACAGACTGGAGCCGAAATGACACAGACGGGCCTGACAGGGCAGCAGCAAGGAATCCCGGGTCCTCTGGAAGAATTCTTGGGCCTCCTTGGTTTTTTTTGTTTTTTTTAAAGATTATTTATCTGACAGAACTGGGGAAGAATGAGTGGTGTGACATGAAACAAAGGTCCCAAGACTGGAATCGAACCCGGTACATTGCAGTAATGTGCTACTAAGGCAATAATAAAACACACATTTCCAGGGGGCCCTTACATCACCAAAACCATAGTTCCACACAAAATACATTGTTTTTGTGGAGGCAATATGCTCTGAGTTTCGTATTGAGCACCTTTAAGTAAGTAACATCTCAGAAATATCTCAACAACTATTGAAATGGCAGTTTGTACAGACGTACATTTTTTTAATTACAAAACTCATAATCTTACTGGCTGATGCACCCTCAAACTGTACTGTGAAATGCCCAGTGGTTACTGCGGTATACTTTAGTGTAATTTAGGGGGGCATTTTGCCTTTATTTGATACCAGAGAGCAGGAAGGTGACAGGACATGAGGGATGCAACTTCAGTCCCCAAGGGGGAAGCATAAATGCCCTATAACCTGATTTGATTGACAAGACGGCTTGTGTGATAAGCAGCAGGACTACATTTAGTTTTTGTTTAAAAAGTCAGAAAATTAACTTCAGAAGGTGATGATGTTGTAGGCTTTTGAAATGGAGTAAACAGAACAAATTTTGGACTAAAACGTATCTAAACAGTCAAATTTTGGTTAAATGATGGCTGTGATGGATCAGATGAAGCCACTAAACATCAATGGACCATGGGTGCTAATCCCTCTAATGACATGTTGAATATTATTGTTTGAAATAGCTCCATTGGAACAAACTAAACTCTCCCTCAGTGATACCACATGGAATGGAAAGAGGAAAAGTAAGCGTGAGACAACACCCCTTAAACTGCTTCACTCACAGAACCTCTTTTGAAATCACTGCCTAATGAGGCTTTCAGTTGTGTATTGCTTAAAAAGTCGTTAATTATTTCAAAGTGAATGTCTGTGGTTGAATTCACACCGATTATCCTCCTTAGGTCAGTTTTAAGTCTGCTTAAATTTTTAATACATTCCATCACACAAATGAATCACTCCCACCCTTTTCCCCGCACAAGTCTATGAAGTGCTCCGATTAATAATTTAGTTTTAAGGCCAAATACATAATCCACATAATCCAAAGGACGCCTGACATCCAAGGACATTTGTGGTTTTGAAGTTAATACGATATAGAAGATTGATTTAGCAGGAAAACAGAGTCGTTTTTATATGACTCTTAAAGGCTGCCAAGATCAAACAAAGATGATATCAGCCTTCTAATCAGAAATAGTCGGTGACATCGCATTGCGTAGCATCTGAGGAGGTTTCTTGAGAACTGTCGGCTTTAAAACACTGATCTCAGCTTACAATGGCCAGTGTGCTCGGTACTCTATGACACCATGACCTCAGTGCAATGCGTGACCTTTGGCTGCTATCTGCGGCTCATGTTGCCGTCTGTGTATATTTGTACTTCAAGCGAATCGGAGTACGCTCCGGAGACAGAGACGGAAAAAATGCTCCGATGTTATTTCTGTGATGTGTCAGTCTCGCTGCACTGCAGAGTCATTACTGTGCATGGAACCGTCATGCGCACCTTAACTTTGGCAGAGCGGATGAAAAGACAAAGAAATAAACAAAGACACGGTAGAGGATATAGGACCACGTTTAATGGCAATACACCGCAAAAAAAACTGTCAACACTTCAAACATGTCATTCAGTGCTTCAGTCTGTCTGTGAGGTTGTCAAAGTAGTGCGATAACGTTTTGTGTTGTGCAACAACAACAATATGGGTTTCCTAGCAAGACTCAACAGGAAGACTTATCAAATGAAATGTGCACGGCTGAGGAATAAATATGTCACATTGGACAGTTTTCCACTTTTGTCCCTCAGGCAGCATCCATTTCAAACTTACAGTATGTTAACCATAGGTTTTTATATTTTAGGCATTAAGGCAAAAATACTTTGCATTTGTAAACAAAATTCCATTCCAAGTTTCTTTAGTGTCCCACTACCGTAAAGTTTTTTGTCCTTCATTAAAGACATAACAACACATGGAATTCACAAAAGCTAAATTCATGGCAGTGGGGTTAGACAACAGCCGACACTCACAACAACAACGAATAGTGTATTATAGGACTGATTGAATAAATCAGAATATAACACCACGTACACTATCAACAGGACAAGAACAAAGTAATTACAGATCACATACAAAACATATACTGTGTTTTAGTGTTAGAGTGATCACAATGTTGTTGTAGAAATGGGGTAATAACTGACTACTGTTCTATTACCTAGCACACGTTTCACATAATGCATAAAAATATCTGTAGTATTTGTGTAATCACTTTCTCCTTGTATGGAAACACTCGTAAATTGTACCCTTTCATTTGATCAAAACATGTACTAATCTATAAACTCACACAGTGACACACAACTTCAACAGGAGACTTGTGTTTTTTTTAGTTTTTTTTTATACTTGTTGGCTTATTTTGGAATCATGAAAAGGCACTTCACTTGAAAGCAGATCAGAATGAACTTTTGTGGCATAATCAAAAACGGTGCAAGACCAAAAGTAGTCCGATGATAAAGAGGGCACTGGGTTCCTGCAACACTACCGAGAGGGAGACAACTGCACTCAGAAAGATGACGGATGGCATCAGATTCCTGTTTGCGTCATGCTCAGACTGGATCTCAGAACCCTCTGACAACGTGTTCGGTGGATTCTCGAATAATAATGTGTCGGGGGAAATCTGGGGAGCATCTTCCTTCTCTTCCCAGGCTGAGGAAGACTGGAGCGCTACGCTTTGCCCCACGTTCTCTGTGAGTTCACCTTCTTCTCCCAGAAACGCCTCACTCTCTGCCACGGGGGACAAAAGCTCAGCCGTACTGCCTTCATCATTTGCTGCAGACCTGGTGGAGCCTTCTGATAATCCCTCAACAAGTTCGCTCAATCCCACTGCGACCTCGCGCTCAAAGCCTTGAGTCACAGTGGGAGAAGCGACGCACTCAGCGGGCAGTTCAAGACAAGGATGGATGACTGGGCTGTCGGTCGAGCCGTCCTCGCCTGTTGTTGGCCACAGGTTTGTCTCTGTGGTAGGAAGATGAATGCACGAGGCCTCAGAGGGAGGGATTTCCTCTCCGCCCGCCTGGGAGCTGTCTGATCTCGGCCTTGACTCGTGTTGCAAAGAGGGAGTTGAAGCCGGCAGCAGTGCACAGGGACTACTGTCTACGGGCACCTCTGACGCTTGGTTGCCTAATTCACAGTGGAGTCTGGGTAAAGGCTGTGACTTATTTGGCTGGACCGATTCACTGGCACAGAGTACAAAGGATGAATTAGTTTGAAGTGTGGTTCCGGAAGACATGTAAGGGAATTGTTCACCTGGGGATACAGTGCGAGCGGACAGTGTGCCATCAACAGATGGAGGCTCTTGGTTCGGTGGGACACTGGGACCAGATGGGTGAACCGCAATCTGTTAAAGTACAACAGCGAGACGACAGTGACACTTAGGAGAGTATATAGACAAAGGGGAGATATTTGCATTCCACATTAGCGTTGCACGCAGAGAAAACCATTTTACTGCATACTAATGCTTTTCTGTGAAATGGATCCCATGCCGACAATGTAATTGTGAGGAAATGCAAACAAAACAGGCACAGTATGATGGGATTGACTTATGCACAACAAAAAATATTGGCAAAAATGTACATTTGAATGCTTAGACTTCCCTTGTCGTGAGTACAAACGGTGTAAAGAGATAGTCCAAAGATAGTTTCCTTTAACTGAAGTCGTTTAAGCACAAGTGCATCCAAGGGAGAAGAAAATGAGCTCAATGCCCAGAAGACCAAGTGCAAGAATAAGAGACATAAAACAAAAATAACAGAAGGGCTAAGATAGTGCATGTATATGTTAAGGCTTAATATCATATTATTCTCATGTTTCCAGATGAAAATCCAGCTTGACCCTGTATCACCTTTTGAGGGGAAAAACACTACAGAACTGGAAAAGTGCACTCAGTAGAGTGCAGATGTTTGCCAGGTGTGTCTGCAACGACCACTGCTGTAATATCTTATTGAAGGGATACAAACCGTCTAGAGATAAGACGCGTTTTTTCACTCACACGTCTCACGCAACAGATATGCTGTCGTTTAAATCTGTGCAGGACTCGGCTGTTAATTAGTTAGTCATTTGCTAAATTATAGCTAGTTAGTAATTTGCCAAGCAGTAGCGAACACATTATTGTTCCCAGGACGATGGGACAACATTAGTCTCGACCTCTGTTTTAACAACCACTGTTTTGGCTCACCGGCCAAGGGGACTGGTAAATGAAAAAAATCCACCGGCCAAGCATATTTTTTTACCATCCACAATATTGAATTGCCTTTTTTTGTGTTACATATACATTTGTTTCAGGATATTTCATTGAGATAATAAGTTATGTTGAATACAAACTTAGAGAAGAGGCAAGAGCAAAATCCTAAGCAATTGCTCATGGGCGATATCTATTTAAAAAAAAATATCTGCTACCTTCATAGCTGTTTCTGCTAACTTCATACTCTCTCTAAACCGTACACTTGCTAACGTTAAGCACACTGTGCATAAACTACGACCCAGAGAGCAGAAGACAGCAGCAGCGCTCCTGTAAATGACACAAAGACTCTCAGTGTAACCTAGCATAGTTTTTTATTACATGACTATATTGATACAAACGTTTACCAGTGTGGCACATAGCCTTCCGAGATTTACTCGCCAAACAGAAAATCGACCTGCATTTGGTGCTTGGCAAGTGTTGGACAGACCCTGGATGTAGTATTTGAAGGGTCCAAAATGAAGCGGTCGTTGACCACTTGCATCCCTTAACCGGTGGGTTAAGAGTAGTGATGAGTCAGCAGTCAATGGCGGTTTAATATGTTTTTTGAAAGTGTGAATCGCTGCAACCACTTGAGGTCCTTGAGCATACGGTCATAAATAAGCACAAAAAATATTAGGCTGATGGGTCCAGTAGTATGTGAGATTAGCCGTGGACAGACATTCAGATATGCTCACACACACGCGACCGAACACAATCTCCTGGCAGAGATAATTACAACAATACTGATTTAAATATACATGTATGATTTTGTGTGCTGCCATTTTTGTTCTTGGAATTTTATGTTTCATATATTTACACCATAAACTTTGTCTCAAGAGGGCACTTTGTGTAAATCTCAGAGAGAAATCTATTAAAAATTGTTTTTATAGCACCACCAATTGAGTGAAAAGCTAAAAGGAAACCAAACTTTTGCGCACAAGTGAACCATTAAATAAGCGGATCCTGGTAATTACACTGACAATAATTTAACTTCAGAATGAATTTGTCAGGAATGATTAAGTCTGAATGTTTAACCCCTGAAAAAATATTCTTAAAATATACTGGATGATGTATGGAGTAAGGAAAACATTTACTGATTGGAAGGAGCTGATGTTCAGCAATTTAACTGGTTCATCTTTAATTTGAATGCTCTACCAAAAGGGAAAGAACATGCATGTGAATACTGATGTAAAACAAACATGATGAGTACATGCCTAACAGATATATGTGTAGTAGTATCAGTAAAACAATATAACCAGATCACATGTTAATACTCTGTCAGTAGGTGGAATCTGTTTTTACTGACTGAGGTAGTTAAATCAGTGTCATGTCGACTGTCTGTAACTTCCTTTTCTTCTGAAAAACAAATTTCTTCCAGTCTGATATGCTTTATGTATGGAACCCATCCAAAATCAACTTTTGTTTTCCCAAAATGCTAACGTAAGCCCCCAGGTAATCCCGGTTTTAAGCAGCTCAACAGTTCTCTTTTCCACTATGTTGAGCAACACTGAAACTAATTTACTCACATGTGGCAATTCTACATTTAAGGGAAATGTGCCTTTTTGCTTTCTTGCCAAGAGTTAGATGACGATATTAATACCACTTCCATGTCTGTTCATTAAATATGAAGCTGCAGCCAAGAGGCGGTTAGCTTAGCTAAGCATAAAGACCGAAAGAGGAGACTCCATGAAGTTAAAGTAATGATCTCGATGAATAAATGTCTGTTAAGGCACATGAGGCACACTGTATAGATATAATGTGCTTACTTTTCTCCTTTGGATGGAGTCAAGCTAGCCGTTTCTCCTGCTTTCAGTCTTTATGCTAAGCTAACCTTCTCCTCCAACTTCATAGGGGCAGATATGAGCATGGTATTTATCATCTCATCTAACTCTCTGCAATGAAGCGAATAAGTGTATTTCCCAACATGATAAACTATTCTTTTAAAAAACAACAGGGCTGCGTGTGGTCTGAAATGAATTTCAGTAACATTTCAATGCAAGTGATACAAACGCCTCGACAACAGCACATCTTCAGTCATAATCACAAATAATGTAGACATATAGACATGCTTACTCATGGTGTGAATGAATGAAAAATCCGAAGGTGCAAAAACCTGAACCGCATGCGTCATGATATGAATACAATAAGAAGGACAGATAGCATACAGTACTCGTGCTACAGCGGTGAGAAGCGAGACATTACCTAAGTTGTTGCTGAAGCTTCAATGAGCTGTGAACAATATAAACAACCAAGCCAGTGATGATGAGCTTTAAAAGTTGACCAGAAATGTTTGTTACGTTTCATTAGACTAAAGGGATAACGCACTTAACCTGCTTACCTGTTAATCGGGAATGTGTCAACAACTGCATTCAATTCAAGATCATTTTTCGTCTTTTTTTTCTTCTTACACTTACCTCTATGTCAATCTCCGGCTGTACGATGATTGGGCAGACGCATGTAGGTCTGACAAGTCCAGTCCTGGAGGTCCGTGCTTCTTCTGCTGATGTAAAATAGATAATTACACCGTGAGAGCCTGATTAGTTTAATTAAAAGGGTCACTCACCAGACAAAAGCATTCGCGTCATGCCTTCTGTGCCTCAGATTGGATCTAGTGTTTGAGACTTAAATCTTTCCACAGAAAAGCTCGATTACATACCGACCATTTCCAGTATGAGGCAGGGGAATTATACCGAAAGACATTATACTGAGTGGCACTATGGGAAATGTGTGATTGAGCATTTTTAATCCCCAACTTCATGGATGGGCAATACTGGCAAATTAGCCCACCACTTCAAGTAGAGTGATCACTTCTACGTCCTATGAAATGCAATCATCTTTAATTGTCCATTATGTTAATGTTTAATCATTTATGTCTCAGCTGTCTCAGATAACGAATTGATATGTCAAAGGTGATTTTGGACGACAGCATTCACGCTGTACCTTCGTCCTTTTCCTGCTCGTCTTCTGAATCGAAATCATCATTCATACTGAAAGAAAAGAGAAATTTGAGTTATAAAACAATATATATATAACATTAAAAATGAGACAAAATTCAAAAAGTACATCCTTATAATGTCACACACAGATCTAGGGCCTAGAACATGAGGCCTAATAATAATTATGCATTAGAGTCTACTATTAGAGTCGTTGATGCAGTCGGTGAGACCTTTGAAATAAACCAAGACAACGGCTTTGCAGCCAAATCCTCCACAAGATTACCGAGACAGTTTTGTATTGACGACTCGTCTTTGGCTATAAAAGCAGCATCTGAATCAGCCGACAAATGCAGTGAGCGTGTCTGTGAAGAAAGAACACCAATTTAGGCCCCGAAATTGAAAATAGTATTTAATATATAAAGAAGGCCCATTCTAAATGGTGGAAGAAGGAGGTCAGGCACCATCGTCTGCACCTGTTACAGATAATTAGGCTTAATATTTGCTGATGCAGTGTGGCTGGTAATGTGCTGAGTTAGCCATATTCAATGAATATGGCTAAGTATCTCTTTGCACTGTATTGTATGTTTTGCACAGTTCTGTTTCTGAACTGCTGCACCGGCTGAGCGGCCCAAAGGCCTCAGTGATTAGACACCTCGTTAGAGTGTTTGTTTAAATAGACGGCAAGGTAGGAAATTACCGAGTGAGGTATTGTGGACTGAGGGGTCATTGAAAAGTGCAAGCACAATATAAGTCAGTATATATATATATTCTATATTGGAGTTAATGTGTGAAATATAATTATATTGACATTGGGCTAAATGCCTCTCTTCGGCTGCCCAATAACATAAAATACACGTCCTTCTAACACCCATCACGTGATTTCATATATACTGAAATCAGACCCTAAATATTGACAAATTGATGGGAGAGTTGATACAATTCAGCCATGATTCATTTTAAAAATAATCTGCAAACTCACAGCTCAGAAATGTTTCCTATAAAAAGGCGCTCCTGTTGAAAGAGGGGGTGTTGCAACATTGCCAAAAGTCCTTTAAAGGATGCCAAATGAACTAAAGGTCAAGAAGTGTGACGAGCATGCGACAGCAGCTGGAAGAGCTGTTCATACTCCTTGTGCTTATTGTACGTCCACTTTTATATCAGTTAAGTAGATTTAAAATCTGATGTGGACCCGACAAAGATCTTGGCGTAAACCTCATATGCAGTCATCAAATGTGAAGCTCTGCACATCCTGTAAACACGTTTTCAAGCTCTATTGTAGCAACCGCGGCATCCTCAACAACAATTACAATAGCAAGAGAATGTCCTTTTTGGAAAAAACTGAATTTCTAAAAGAAGACCTCAAACTTTTTACATGGTTACATGCAAGGTTACATTAAAGGTGTCAGGCTGACATGTAGCTTTGTAGGCACACGTCTGGTCCAAACCAAAACTTCAGACCCCTAGTGTGACCTGAGCCTGATGTTCTAAGGGAAAACAGGGTTTGTTGTGATTGTGTGTGCAGGTGTGTGATAAAAGACTGATTTAGATACAGGTTACAACATTAGTTTGCCTGAGCTCTACTCGATCTGGAGGTTGTGGCCCCGGTCGCACCGCAAAAATTAGCAGCAAGTTGATGCAAAAAAAAAAAAAGATTAAGACTGAGTCAAAACTCATAATCGCTGAGTCATCGACGCAGAAAAACAGCATCCTCCCTGTTTTGGTCTCAGTATTCACTATCAGCTACAGTAATGTGTGACACCTGTGTTTACCTGAGGGGAATACACCTCGGTTAAATATCTAAACCAAACTGAACCTACTAATTCATATCACCTGCAAGTGTCTACACTTGTTTCATCCCGCAGTAACCTTTTGTCCCACTGGCTGCCTTGTTGATGCGTTCAAATCTAATTACCAGTGTACTTCAAAGCACCTAATGAATCTATGATGGTTGCTACGGTGGGGATGTCGACACGGTTTCTTCTCCCCAAACTCCCCCATTTTCCGATCGGTGACTCATTCATCTCAACCCATCTGGCCCCTTCCAGCTTCCAAACAGACCTACATGACAACTACATCAGTGCACCCCCTGTTTGCTTCTTTCATGGGTCCTTATAAGCTGGAAGGGGGGAGGGTTTATTTTTCCTGCTGTCCTCCGTCTCTTGTCACTGCACATATAGTGAGATTCATCACACAATTTCATGTTGATGTAACAATAAAAGGCATTTCATTCTTCCTCTCAGGGATTAGCTGATTCAAGTGATGTAAATAAAGAAGAGAGGTGGATTGAGTGCAAACTACTCAAGGGAAAGAAGCCAATCTGTTGCAATGAAATTGCTCCTCTCCCCTATGACTCTGATAGAAAAGGTCAGAGGTACATTTAATGGGGGCAGTGAAACGTCAGGCCTGAAATCGACACCTGCCCTTTTGCCTATTTTGATCGCCCTCAGACACCACTGGATGATTGGCATTCTGAAGGGGGTGTGTGCACTCTTTTCCAAAACTCTTTATATCTCTCACTGCAGCTATAAACAAACAGAACTCGGTAGCTTTGACACTCACCCTTGTGCTCTCATTATGCAACCGACTGTGTAACTGTGTTTATCAAGATTCAGCACGTCTTACTACGCTGAATGCAATCGCCAGGCAGAACTCCTGAATAAAGCTGAATGCTCATTTCAGCAACAAAACCCTCAGGGAATTAGTAGGCAACTGCAGCTGTTGCACAATCCCAACGTCAACTGCTCTTGTGACTCATCTCTTTGTGATTTTGACGGCTAATATGGAACCTATGCCAAAGTTAGGGCTATTTATTAGATACCAGGCTCTGAAAGTATTATCGTTCTGAAATTATTGTGACTTTGAGCGTCTTAATTTTTACACCTTCAAACAAATTGAGGTTTTACCAATTATGATAAATAGTGAGCAGATCAATCTGTGGTTGTCAAAGGTCAAGGGAATCTCTTGACAGTTGCCAAAATATTGCAGAAATGGTGTGTTAAATATGCATCCGTTGGTCTGACAAATGAAAGCATCCCGTGTGACAGGAGGAACTTTACCTGTAAGCCTTTGGAGGTCTCAGGATGCCTCTGACCTGCTGCAAGTCGTTGTTAGTCTGAGCCGAGTCGTCTTCGTAGGACTGGAGCAGAGTGACCACATAATTCATAGAGGAGTTATTGGCCCAGTAATCGCCATCAGAGGTTTCATAGCGGACAACAAACTCAATGCGAGAGCCGTGTGTGGTATAAGGTGGTGCAAAAGTCAGCTTGAAGGAGAATTGATCAGTGCTGCCATCATGAGATCCCTGGACATACTCTGCTGGGTGATCAAAGTAAGTAGCCCAGTGGTCCATGGTGGATCTGATATAAACTGCCTTGTGGAAGGAGATGTTCAGGACCCGTATCACCCCACAGAAGGCCAGTGGCTCATCCTCTGCTGGAGACATCTGCTCAACCTCCACTTTATTCAAATGCACAGCTTGTAGCAGGGCACTGGCGGTGGGTGCGTGAAACTCTGGCTGCACATGATAGCTCGGTTCTTGCAGGGGCTTTCGATACTTTGCCTCCTCTTCCTCCCACCTTGCGCTCTCCTCTTCATCGTCCGATTCGAAGGCAACAAATTCCTTCACGTCCACCAGATCCCCACCTGTTGTGTCGGCGAAAAACACTCTTTTCCCGGCGGGCAGCGCCAAATGGATCTGCATGTACTCGGCGGTCTCATCGTAGATAGAGTGGCCTCGCTTTCTGGGCACCGGGGAGGATCTCGGTATAAGGCGGACGTCCTCGGCGTTGTCGTCTTCATCATCATCATCCTCATCATCAATATAGTCGCCGTCGTCCAAGTGCCTGTCTGACGCGTCGGCTGATCTGTCGCTTTTAATCGTGGTGAACAGGCCCTCTTGACTTGGTATGGATAAAAAAGACATATTTGCAGAAGTGTACAGTCATGGAACCTGTGCGCTGAAGAAAGTATTATCGCGTCTCCAAAAACAAAAAAATACACTACCAAATACTCATTGTTTGCGCAGCAGTGCCGAGTGTAGATCCTGCTCGATCGCTGCGTTACGACCTCTGTAGTCAACGTGTGGCGTTAAATGTCACCCATGGAAACATGTCTTTACTGCCAGCCCTTGTGATAGTGTATCCCCTGGTTTACATGACGTTATGCATCGCAGTTTGGCTGCTGTCGCGGAAGGAGCAGCCTCTAATTTTAGCACTGACCTACAGGGCTCTCCGTGCCCCAAATGTGTCTTTTAAATTGGTATAATCCTGCGACTCCCCCTTGTTCTGTTTGGTTTGGGCTGGCAGAACGCCCACTACTGGAAAGTGGATATTAAAGTGATATCAAGCCAAATGACCTTCTCATATCCAGTCTATGGGTATGGCACATTTTAAAATTGATGTATAGACACAATCAGTATATATTAAAACCTCTGCAAACACCATCAGGTGGAAATTATTATTGCAGGATAGAATTTCTATTTCATCACCTTAGACTCTCATGGGTAAAGTCCCTAAAGGAAATTAAATAATAAACACACTCATTTCAATCAATATTGTATGAATATGTATGTGTTACAAAACAAAAGACCGAGCTGTATAAACCTGATTAGGAGGCTACAGTTGAGTGCGTCCACTTCTGGGAATAAACATATTATCTAAATCATCACACAGACGAGTGTTTACGGCCTGTCGCCTCCATTGAAAGCCAATTGTTTACATTTTGGGCTTGTCATTTCAGGGTATTGAACCATAAATGTGATTAATTAAAATGTGCCACATTTTTATAACGTCTGCAAATATAATCTCACAGATAGGACGTTGTAAAATGTGATGAAGTCATATGATGCACAGTGTGTTTGGATGTGTTTCGGTAAATGTATAAATTATGTTTTACATCCAGTGACGTTAGGATTATCTCTGCTGCACTAACTCGCTGCGCAGTTATACCGCTGCTACATGTATTCTCATCTAAACACACCCTTGTTTGTGATTGGTGGAGAGGTTTTAGCGCGGCGCGTCGTAGCCAATCAGAGGATTGTTTTTCTGTAACGTCGGTGCACGGATAGTAAGCTAACGGATATTGCAAACATAAACTAATATAAAGAACACGGGTTCTTTATAAAGGCGTTTTTTTTTTAGCAGAGACCGGTTTTGCTATTTGGACCGAGTCTTTTTTTGTTGGACTTTTATTCGTGATATGTGGTGCGGCCATCGCTGTGAGGACACACGACTTGGGTAACGTTAGCTAACTAACGTTAGTACTAGCCTGCTAATTCCTTTAACGTTCCGCAAGGCCGCGGAGAAATACAAGAGCTGCTTCCTGTTCTCGCTCCTTTGAGGATGTAGGTTACATCACGATCCGAGTTACGAAATTGCAAGCAGCCAGATCGCTGGTGTAATCGATTGCATCTAAGTTGTGTTTTAGTTGTGCTTGCGGACTACCTAGCTTGTTAGCTATTTGGCTAGCTAGCCAGCATGAGTGAACTGACGGGCTGCAAACAGTCCGCTGACTCTGCATCGAGGAAACGGTGTGCATCACCCGACCACGATGAAGGCAGCACGATCCCCAGCAAGTCCACAAAAGTAGCCGACGCATCAGACGAAGCGGGGGTCACTTCGGAAAGTTGCAGAAACAGTGAAGCCGAGAGTAAAGAAATAGCCGGGAGCGAGGGCCAATCAAAAGATTGTGAGGGAAAACCAGCTGCCGTGCAAGCGGATCAGGGTTCAGACAGCACGGAGGGCACCAGTGCACTGCCTGTTAACAACTCCAATGTTGATGGTCACGACGCCAGCAACACAGAGAAGCCACAGTCCTCGGATGCACGTGGATCTGCCGACGCAAAGGAAGGTACTGCGAAGACAGCAGGGACAAAGCAGCGTCCCTCGGCGTCCCTGGACCAGACCGACTCAGCAGCCATCGCAGCTGCCGAAGCACTTGCCAGTCTCACTGGAGGAGACGGAGAAGACAGTCAAGAGACTCCTTGTTCATCCGAAAAGGCGAAACAGGTGAAACAGGGGAGCAAGTTCAAACAACGTGGGAGCCACCACTCCTCAAGAACGGGCTCTAAAACGCAGGCAGCTGCTGCAGACAGCTCCACATCTGTGCACAGCACTGACAGAGAAGATGCAGATGAGATGCCAGAAGCGGATGATGGTGATGAATCTATATCTGGATCTTCCTCCACTCCAAGCTCTTCTTTCCCTTCAGACAATGAGGACAATGATGATGGGGAGTGTGCCATTGTGTCGGTCAAGATGGCCCCAGAGATGAGACAGTCAGTGGCTCTCCTGGCGCAGGTACAGATGAGACTGGAAGCTCTTGAGAAGAAAAGCGCCCGACTTCACCAACGGCTGGAGCTGAAGATCAGTCGTCAGCGGCGTCCACATCTGGATCAGCGCAGCTCCATCACAAAAACCATCCCTGGCTTCTGGGTGACAGCTGTATCCTTGACATGAAACATGGCCCTCTTTTTCCCTTTCCTATGTTGTGTTTTGAGTCATTTAAATAAACACATGTTGTTTTTTTCTTAACTTCAATGTGCCAGCTGTTGAACCATCCTCATCTCTCGGCTCACATTGACGAGACCGATGAAGACGCTCTTAGTTACATGACTGATCTTGAGGTAGGAAGTGTCCGTGTGTTCTCACAATGTTCTGATCTTGTACGTGCCTAGTAGCGAAATTTTGACATTTCCTGATGTCTTTTACAGATCGAGTCCTTCAAGAACAATAAACTGGGCTACAGGATCCGCTTCCACTTCAGACGGAACCCGTATTTCCAGAACAACATCATCATGAAGGAGCTTCACCTCGGGATGGGAGGTAAGAAAAATAAATGTGGTGATTACGTAAAGGCATAGCACTGGAACTCTAACTAAGAAACTCCAGTTCACACTGGGTTTCAATGTGCCAGCTGTTGAACCATCCTCATCTCATCATGTAAACTTAAGTCTTGTTTCTCAGCTAGACTGTGTGGAACATTTACAGATTAGCTTGTTCCACTTTACTTGACCTACTTTAAGTTGCAGCTTTGAAATATGTTTCAAACTCGTGTTATAGGTCTCATCGCTGCACATTGTGCAATGTGGTTGGTTGGTCTGTACGTGGTATGTGCAGGATGCAGTGTTGTTATATTTAAATGCACCACGCCATTTTAGGCAGGTTACCTATGTAAATACCGACAATCTTAGGTTTAATATTGGCTTGTCTTTAAGGTGCCACGTGTGTGGACTGAGACTTGAAAAAACAGTGTATTTTATTATGTCCCTTATCTCGGAATGATCTGTAGGCCTCATCTCGCTATCCAGTTGTAAATGAAAGTTATCAGAAGTTGTAACCACAAACTGTTGCAACAACGCCGAACAATTTTGTCATGTCTATATGCATCATACACTATATGCGTCTATTTAACCACTTCTACTGACGCGGGGACTTTTTCCCCATTTTGTTTTGGTTTTATTGTTTGTATAAAAATAATGTCCGTTCGACATTTAGCTATGCTGCCTTCTAGATCTCCCAAAAAATAAAAATAGCTGGCATACATAATGAATCCACAGTGTTTGTTAGACTTGTATATATTGTCATATGCCATGTATATTTAGTTTTTCATTTGGTGTAAAACAGGTTTAACAGCAGGTTAAACATTAAGTTTGGTCCAGGGTACATTGAGTCATAGGTTTGAATAAAAAGAACAACTCATTCCTGGGAACAACTGCTAAAAGGTACTGAGAATGACGAGGACATGGCCAGAAAAAACACTGCCAAAGTTCAACAAAATACCCACCCAGGGTGACCAAACAGTTAATGCTACAATAAACTGTGACGTTGTTGCAATTGTTCATTTGTTGTGTTGTCTATGTTTGTAGATACGGATGGACACACTATTTAATTATTAATATTTCACAAACTTAGCATGGCAGGGCTGTTGCATTACATTATGCACATTACCAAATGTGCCATTGGAAGATTTTTATCAAACAAATTCTTCACGCTTCAGGGATGTTTAGATTTTCACCTCTCAGACCGACTGAGCGTTCTCTGCTAGTACTTAATATTTAAAGTTCAGTATTGATCATATTTTCAGGCTACCTAAAAACCTACATGGCCATTAAATTCTGTCTCTGATCCTGGCTGCTGGTGTTTTAGGATCTCCCATGTCGTTCTCCAACCCCATCCTGTGGCAGCGTGGACAGAACCTGACGGCCCACAGCGAACCCAGGAAGTCGTCGCGTGGAGTCTACCAGACCTTTTTCAGCTGGTTCAGTGACCACAGCAACCCAGGGCAAGATGATGTAGCACAGGTACAGCTGACTGCACCCTCATACTGACACAGGCTGATGATTGTAGCACACAGACCGGCAGATCGGCTCTGGTGACATTCCTTTATCAGTGTTATGATGATGCCTTTGTAACATTTTATCTCACTATTCAACCATTCATTGCAATCATGTGCCACATATGTGCTGGAAGTTTCAATGGTTTAATAAAGTGTAATTTCTTCTATGCACACATTCACATTTTTGACGAAAGAAATATGTGTTTTTTTAAGCAACACTACAATGATACTTCTTCCATGTGTACATTAGCTACATGATACTCAAACCTTTGTCTCAAATTAGCAGGACTGTGTATGGTGTGTATATGAGCACATATGTCCAAACATATTAAATATAAATAACCCCCGTACTATTATTTAGATCCTTAAGGACGACCTGTACAGAGACCCTCTGAGATACTACCTTACTCCACTATGGGAACCGAGGGAGAACGGCAGGTAAGACAAAGAGATTCTCATACGTGTAAACGGTGTAATGTGCAGTCGGTGGACAAACCGCTTATTAAGCTATAAATTCTAGAAATATTCTCAGCCCCAGGTCCTTCAAATTATAGTTCATGTGTAAACTCCAACAGTTTCCTGCCTACACCCCCCTCCCCTTTCCCCCCCCGCTGGTGAGACCAGGTGGGATGCATACCGAAACAATGAGAGTGTCTCCTGTTAACACGAATATGTGTGTGATTTCATTTTATTTTCTCCAGTGGTGGCAGCAGCGGGGCCAGAGCAGCTGACAACGGTAATGGAGATGAGTGTGTGGTGATCTCCGACTCCGACGATGAGCCCGGTGAGGAAGCTGGTGAGGCGGAACAAGGCCGCAGTAAGAAGAAGAAGGAGGAGGAAGAGGAGGACGAAGAAGAAGAAGAGGAGGAGGAGGAGGAGGAGGACGAAGAAGAAGAAGAAGAAGAAGATGACGACGACGACGAGGAGAAGCAGCAGCAGCAGCAGCAGCAGCCGCAGCAGCCGCAGCAGCTGCAGCAGCAGCAGCCGCAGCTGCAGCAGCTGCAGCAGCAGAGGGGACCAAGCGCTGGTCAGTGCTAATGTAAACTTTAAAAGACCGCTCAAACCGTACTGGTCCACACGGCTGGTTTGGGTACAAAAAAATGATATAGATATATTTGTATTTTTTTTTTTTTATAGCTTAGTTCAGCATATTTTGAGAATAAAGGTAGCTGTTGTAAAATGATTTAGTTTGAAATCCACCGTGTTTGCTGTTGAGGCCAAGGGCTAGTTGGCGTCAGGTTGACTGGCTTGTGTTGCAGCTGTAATATCACTGTCTGGGTAATGCAGGCTAAACTAAATAGACAGGAAATATCTCCTCCTCAGATGAGAGTCCAGAGGAGGAGGAGGAGGATGGTGGAGAAATTGTGATTGACGGTAAGACCACTATCACAACAAACAATCAGTGGGGGTGGTTGGAAACCTGTGTGGGGTTGACTGCTCAATCTTTGTTGATTATGCTGCTTTTCATTTTACAACTTGACTGTGCCATGCGTTAATGCTAAATACGTTTGGACTGATAATCATCTTTCATATCAGCAAGGATCGTTTGAAATTGTAACCGTCTCACTTCTGTCCTGTAGGCTCTGATGACAGTGAGCAGGAGGACGACGAGGCCTGAGAAGACGTGATGAAGAGGTTTATGTCAATGAAGAAGGCAAGTCATCAAGGGACCAGAGACCAGGAAGATGAAGAGGATGCTGAGGTTGATGAACAGTACCAGAGCAATGTCATTTTTATGCACAGAATATCCGTTTTTGTTGTTTTTATACCTAAAATACATAGCAGCATTTTAAATCAGGGTTAACTGTAATAATAAAGCCACGGCAGCATGGTTTCCCCTCTATTTTATACAGTCACCATCATAATGTTTTTTTCTAAACAGGTTCTTAGGCATATTATGCCAATAGTGTTCTTCTATTTAACAAGGAGCATCATGCAACAGCCTGCACATACATAGGCGACATCTTGATTGCCACTTCTTGTCGGCATTACATTTTGCATTTGCAAAATCTTCAAGCGAGCGATGCGGAAGCCTCCAGTGGCGTTGTTTAGTGGTCATTTCAAGGCAAAGTTTTGGCTGTTTTTAGAATTGACGTGACGAGCTAAATTGATACTAATGGCAGTACTTTTTAGATGCACCGAGTACTGAACCAAAATTTGTTCTCAGGGATGATCATGATTTTATTGAAAGAACCGTAACTGATTTTAGACATTTACACTCTCTGGGTATTGTTGGCTGTGCATAAGGAAACGTGTACTCTACTGTAGTAAATAGGAACCAATATTGTTTTTAGTATGCTGCCAGTGTTTCTCCTTCATCTCTATGTTCAGTCGTGTTTCACACCAAACCTCCACCCCCTGTTAACAACCTGTAAACCATCGATGAAGTTTAAAATCATGATGTAGTTTGACCAGTGTTTCTGTGGTTTCCTACATTTTGTAACACTCCTACAATAAATAGCTGACTTTTGTATCATTGTTTTCCTCTTTAGAATTTAACTTAATTTGAGTTTCCTTCTTAAAACCTTTAAGATTTGTTTTCATGTAATGTGTTTTACGATTTGTGTTATCTTCTTTTTAAAAAGATGGTATTTATTACGTTGTTTTTCTACACATCCACATTATGGCATGCCTGTGAGCATGAAATGTAAGACCATACGATTACATTACTTACAAGGCTTTTAATGTGCACAGTGTCAGTAAATGTCTAATTCACAGCAACATTATGGGGTGCACTGTAAAAAAAAAAACTAGTATTTGTATTTGCTTACTTTTCTTAGCAATGACCTGTAAATAATATTTCAGCATTGTCTTTTGGATAAGACGAGTACACGTGTTTAATCCATGGATAAACTTATCAAATAATCTGAAGTTTTTTCATAAACATGATCAGAAAGTTATATTTTGTGTGCTGTGTTTTATAGAACACTAGTTTAAATATACCTACCTGATTGTTGCTTTGGTTTATTTTGTTTGCTTGAAGATAAATGTCCACCTTTTGACTCAGACCTAATAAAATAGGCAGTTGTTTCACCTTGCCGTCTCGGACTACACTTCTGCATTCTTTGCACAATGAGCTTGTTTTTCTTCTTCTGCATAACAGAACCACATGATGGCAGTGCAGTTCAGAATATATCACATCTCATGCTGGACTGTAGCTGTTTATTTTGGTTACGAATGAAAACAGTATATCATTTAGTACTTTAATTGCCAGTATTAAAGCTTTCAGATGTGCTTAAATGAGAAAATAATTAAATACTGCATATACACAACTGTCTCAAATCCTTGGAACTGCTACAAAGAAATCACACGTGTGGAATTCATTCATTAAACGTCACCTCTTTCATATGATTGGCTGCAACATGTTCTTGGAGAAAAGAATCCAGCAAACCCCAGTGAGATACAGCTGTTCTTTAATGTATTCCAGCTTTGATATGACAGCAGTGTGTGATATCTGACATTTCGAGTGTAGCACTGCAAATAGCCCCCGGCAAGACATTTTTGGACAGGCCCAGACAAAGGAGCAGCAGCGGTGTTGCAATGGTACACTTAAACCCTTGATTCCACTTTTAATGCACAGCTATAAATATTCCACTAGCAAAAACCCGTCATGCTGTAGGCCCAGCAGCACCCAGGGTATGCGGTCTCAGATGGGCATATACTATTAATACTGATGATGGAAACACGTTATACCCCGTGTAATGATCCCATGTGAAACACAGTGTTTGTCTCCTCTTTGAAGCAGCTTTATCCAGCCCACCACGCAGCACAACATGTTTTTTATGACTATGAATTAATAATAGGGTTGGTTCCTACAATATTGATCGTGACAAACTAAGTACAGATTGCTGGGACAACAAAGCCATCCTTGGGCTGCTTTGCGGTCTGAGGGTTGTCTGTGAAGCCTTTGTTATGTATGTGGTGACAAAAGCCTAAATGGATTCCCCAGTGTAAACTCCACTCCCCTGGGTTGAGCTGGTGTTGCTACTGTACACAAATCATCTTGTCATGCCGCTTCATGCTCTCACGTTTCACAAAGCAGTCCAGAGGAATCTGCTACTCAGAGTGATTCACTGGAGACTTAAAAAAAAAACCGAAAAGATAACACACAGCAGCTCATCCGTCACCTGTGTGACTGATGTTGGGAAGGAAGGATATCTTTATATAAAATGTACAAGAAAAGGGTCTGTGCTGCTCTCTGAGCTACATCTATAGTGGGTAATCTGAAAGGTTGAGGAAGGGGCCTGTGAATACTAACTACCTGTGTGTGTGTGTGTGTGTGTGTGTGTGTGTGTGTGTGTGCATGTGTGCGTGGCCAGGCTTGTTTATGAAAGCTTACATTCTTTTATGCACCTCCATGTCACATACATATTTGCAGCTTTTCAACACCATACCATACCATACCTGTGATTGTCTGCTTGTCAGCTAATCAAGATTAAGCGCAGCTTTTGAACTGTGCAGGTGGGGGGTGGGATGGGGGGGGGCATCTAGAGGGATGAGAAAAGAGAATGGAGTGAGTATGATTGGGGGGGGGATGGATGAGTGCAGTGATAAGCGGAGCTGCCTGGGCCCTGACAGATACACACAGCAGATGGATGACTCTTATCTGGGAGATCACAGAGTGCATACTGACGCCTAGGCCCAGTTACTGAGAGCCACGATCACACCAGACAGATGAATAGGCCTCCCCCTCCACCACCACCACCAATCACATTGCACATACAGTACACACGCACGTACACACACGAGTGCACGCGTACACCTACACACGCAACCACTTGACAGAATGAACAGATTGCAGCGCTTGCGTTACCTTCATGTCTTTGACATTGAAATTCACCTGGAGTCCGGTGTCTCCAGGACGTGTGCAGCGAGGGGTGGGGAAGGAAGGGTGTGGGGAGAGATAAGAGAAATCGTTTTTTATTTTAATTGAGGCAGCAGAGCCATGGGTACATGGATGTTGGAGTACAGATTTGTCTGCCAGAGAGAGAGAGAGCCTCATGCACTATATTCTCACTTTTTTTCCCCCCAGCATGACAGATATTTTTTCACGGATTCTCTGAGCACAAACAATATCTGTCATAGAGGTTAAGATGGAGCTGAAGTCACACGTACTCCAAACAAAAAAAAACATTTTGGACTGTTTGTGATTTTTAACTGTTAACCGGCTATTATCGAATGCTTCTGCGTGAGCGCTGACAGATTTACCTTTTAAGACACTGTGTTTCACTCATCCGCCTCACATCCTTACTGTCCTCCTTTCCATGTACTGTAACAGTCCCTCCCTCCCTCCCTAACTCACACCCCTTGTTATTTGGAAAGAGCTCGTCTTCAACAGCTGTTGATTCTCCCAGCTGCATTTTATAGTGTGTGAGAGTGCCAGTCTTGTCTTCGAGGCAGATGGTGGCAGGCTGGCCCGGTGGACACGTGGCACAGTCGGTGCTCCATCTCAGGGAAGCTGCAGCTACAGTATGCGAGAAAACCCCAAAAAAACAACAACCTGCAAACACCTCACTTTCAATACAGCGTGAGGCGAGTGGGCTGCGACTGGAATGTGTGCTACGTATGCACCCTTCATGCCAAAGATGCTTTCCAAAGTTGCTTTCCTTTGATAGTCATTGATGTGTGAAGTCCACGGATGTCACACAGCACCTGTTCTCTTTATGTTGCATGTCGATGTTTACATTTTCTCCTGAGCTGCAGGATAATAATTCGAAGACTATGTGAGAGGTGTCGTGATTGGAGATAGAGCAAATAATCCTGGTGAATGCTACAATTTCCTCTCAGGGTCACGGTAGTCTATCCCAGCATGCATTGGCGACGCCCTGGCTTTGCCTCTCTGTAGCAGGCATGTTCAAACACTCCACTCAATTCATCAATGTACTCGAAGGAAAGACCATCAGTAGGTCAAATAATGGGTTGTTTTTCCTGGAGGGGACAATGCCCTGCCTCTAGAATTGTCATGATTGATGTGTCTGAGGGCCCCGGATTTATCCGGAGCCTGCGGTTGGCCTACAGGGATAAATGTCTAGCTCCACATTACCTATCCATTAGATGAGAAGATCTTCCTGACAGAGCTTTTTGTGGACCAGAAAAAACAGACTCAGTGTTTGCTTTCTACTCCGCGC
Organism: Anarrhichthys ocellatus; assembly: GCF_004355925.1. NCBI lineage: Eukaryota > Metazoa > Chordata > Actinopteri > Perciformes > Anarhichadidae > Anarrhichthys > Anarrhichthys ocellatus. Next base: position 5,071,935 of record NW_022280035.1, on the reverse strand, counting down.
TGTCCGTCTCCACCATTCAAAATCCATCCATCATGTCGGAGGCAAACAGGCCCGTTCGGCCACTATTTCCTGCCCTTTGTCGTCACGTTCACAGAGCAAAAATACCCGCTCCACTGGTGAGTGAAAGAGCTGTTGCTATCTCTTTAGCGAGTTGAGGCAGTGGTGGGCGCGTGCTGGTCAGATAAGAGAGCAGGATGGTACAGTACGAGATACGCATGACGTTAAAAGGAGCTTATGATGCGGTGGGAGTCAGTGTACCGGTGTCCTTGGCCAAAGTTGAGAGCACACGGAAGCCTGAACTTGGCACACACTCCTTACTCATTTCCTCCGCTGGAAACAGAGGAAGCAAAGACTCCCTCCTGGACACACTGTGGCACAGTGCTGCCTGTAGATCACACCTGGCTGATACCCAACTCGAGATAAGGTCACAGCTTACATGCATATGTCTGTGTGATGATGAATCCAACAGGAGAATGTGCATAAAAGATACATTCAAAAAGTTAGAGTTAAAATATCAGCTGCTTGCCAGGAACTGCCCACCTCTGTGACCTTTCACACAGTGACACACCACATCGACTCATGCGTTTATTCTATTTTACTGTCTTGCCGGGCCGTAGCTCAGAATACATTCATCCTCTGCTTTTGTGTCGTTAGAGCACCATACTGCGTCAGAGCTTCGCCACAAAGCCGGTGGTGATGAGAGGAGCTCAGAGAGCTGTTTTAATTTCAACCTCAAGGCTCTGTTAACAGGATGGATGTCCTTTACGTCCAGTCCCAACCCCCTTCTGGTTGCTTTGTCACCGTTGTCATGAGCTCCAGAGCCAACCAGAGAGGAATCCCAGGAATCTTCTTTTCGGCTGACCTGGCTCTCATGCAGAGCCAAGAGGAGTAACGGTGACATTGTCCGAGAGGCAGAGGCCGCCGGCTCCTCTTTAATAGTGGATTTCAGCCCCTGAATCACGCATAAGAATAGTCTGTGGCCCCTTTATTGCATGAGAAAAAACATTTATCCAAAACAGCCCATCACCGTGTAACTGACTCATTCAGCTTAGATAAACTTTGCAAACAGAAATGAACTGACATGGATGAATAACAGTTTACAGTAGAGAGAGAGAGAGAGAGAGAGAGAGAGAGAGAGAGAG
>NW_022280035.1:5025046-5070783 GCF_004355925.1 Anarrhichthys ocellatus | reverse complement strand
GAGAGAGAGAGAGAGAGAGAGAGAGAGAGAGAGAGAGAGAGAGAGACTCCCCTGCCTGTCCTTGCTTCTTTTTCTGTCTCCATATTTCTCTTGGGGCACTCTATAATAATAATAGTTCATTCCTCTTTCCTTTTTTTGTGTCCAGATTTAGATCTCTGTGGGCTACCTGCATGACCGTTACCATGACAGCATCCGGAGCCCAACTCCTCCTGCTGGCCTTATGTGTTTACAGAGGCTCGGGCCTGCAGCAGTCTGCTCCGCGGATTCGCCTCTCCTTCAAAGGTGAGCTCCTACAGATTAACTAAAACTCCTCTGACAGCAGGGCTTGTCTTAATGGTTTCTTTCACTTGTTTGGCTTCTCTCACTAAGTCACTCAGCGCGCACTGCAAACCCGCGCACACGCCTGCGGTTATGCTTCCTCTTATGAACATATGTAAAGAACGTATTTCCTGCCACATGTCAAACAGTGCAACACTGAAAACAAAAGGTGGATATTACGTGTGGTTGGTTACTGGTAGTGCCCTTCGACAGAGTTTCTCCCCACACCCTGAAACCCAAACGCACTAAAGACTGACCTGTCATTTCTTCTTTGTTTTTGATGTCTGACATGATGACACAAGAAGGAAACACCTGCAATTTGACCACAAGAGCTAGAATGATATTGTAGAGCTGGGATGTTTTGGCCGTGAGGCGTAAATTCAAGATGGGTGTGGATGGTGGTTTTAGAACCCTTTCTTTTTTTATATAGGCATTTGGGATTTTCCCGTGTTGTCTCCTTGTCCTCATTAACCGTAACAGCAGAGATTCATGTTACAAAAACGTGGATGACGCCTTTGATCAAAACAATGCTGGATGATTACACTTATCTTTGCATCTCTATCATGTCGCCACTTCAAGTGCACCTGTACATGTGAACGTGCACACACACGCGTCACACCTGAAGTACCTGTAGGTAGGAATTACTGTGGTGTGAATGGGATTTATAGCATTCTTTAGCGCTTTCATGTGGGGGGAGAGTCTAAATGTTCTGCTCGCAGGTCCAGGCGGCGTCGACGTGTTTGCCGTCTTACCTTCAACTGCACTGATTCAATGAGAAAACATGTCTGATTTTGCACGATGACAACGAGAGACATCTGACGCAGATTAGAGGCGAGCTAATCATGAGATCTGTGGTTGATATCTGGGACTTGGAGTCTACATGCAGTGCAGAGACTGAAAACAGCTGTCTACATTGGGTTTGTGGCTGTCGTATAAGGCGTCTGTTCCATTTGAGGCTTGAGAGAGTGATTATGGTGCATTTTTACATGACCTTTAACACAAATCCACTTGCAGTAAACAGCTTATACACGCCAGTGTGTTGTTTTGTTTTGTAGCAGGGTGCACAAAGTGGTAGTCTGACTAATAACACAAGTTTGGTCTTGACCTTGATCGTGGTCCTTCCCAGTTTAAGATACAGGAATTCACATCCGCACAGAGCTCTCCATGACAAATGTATGTACGGGTGCTTGTTTAGAGCAGCAGAGAGGTGCTGAATTATTAGTTTCTTGGTTCGATTTTTGAAGATAAAGCAGCCACATTCACAGACCTCAGCCACCCCTCCCCCTAATACCAAAGAAAAAAAAAGTTGGATTTACTTCCAAACTGTTTTCTCCCACTCCAAGGATTTATTGTTCATTGTTTGTGACACCGAGTCCCTTTGTTCCCGGAGGCGCCTGTGGAGGAGGCTTTGGGGCGGCTGGAGGACATGTGACTCTTCTGAGCGAATGAGCCGGCCTGATTGACAACCGGGGGGGGGGGGGGTACAGGAGGCCCGCAGAGGATAGAGATCTCAGACTGCTTCCTCCGTCGCTGGGAAGTCGTGTCAGTTATACGCACTTCAAAGGGACTGGCCGAGTCTGGTTTGATAGAATTAGTCAGCACTGCTAGAGAGCAACACGTGCATGGTAATTGAAGCCATGTTTTAGAAGGTTCATGCCCTCTCAGTGCTGTCACCAGTGTGTTCATACTTGAGATTTGCCTGGTACTAAACGGCAGCGGTCATTAGAGCCTTAGTGACAATATGTAGTCCAGCTGTAACATGAGAGCTTATAGTGGCTTGTAGTAGCTTACGTGAATCGTATGTCCTTCCCAGTGTTTCCCTATCACTGTCAGAATGTTGTCAGGGGATAAGTGTTTGCTGAATGTTTACCAGATGATGGCAGTGCATTGTTTGCTATTTTGGGAGCATGGAGACGTGTATAGGGGTGTGGTGTTTCTACATTTATCCCGTTCGGTGAATCCACCATGGGCCCCGGTGAGGATCGGCCAGAGGCTTGTTATCCTGTGTTTACATCTCGGGAACAGAACCGGACCGGAACGGCTCCATCTCGTGTCGTCCGGAGATCCGATTGCATAGCTTATTTTAGTTAGGCACCTTGGCTGCATCCTGTTAACATTGACCTCAAAAAGAAGGATGGCAGGCGCTTTGATGTAAATAAAGATTGTGCTTCCTCCTGAATCCCTGTAAGCTGGCTTCTGAGGGTCTGTGGGAACATTTGTCAATATATAAGCCTGCTGTCTTTGACATGCCTCAGCTGTGTCCCAGTGTGAACACACATGGCGGTCAATATTTTACCCATGATGCCACAGATGCGTCTGTTGCTTGTTATGTGGATGGGAGAATGAAAAGAACTCTCATTCAGAGGTAGAGTGCAGCACGCAGTCCATTTGTCACGCAGGCGGATGCAAATTGTTCAATCAAAGCTTTCAGGAGAACAAAAAAAAAGGCGCAACACTTTCCACCGCAGCGTGTCTTAACAGGTTACGCTCTGCTAAACCCAATCCTGATCTTAAGAATTAGCTCTGAGTTCCACTGACCTTGTTTCCTAAGGGAGGTGCTTTTTCGTCTAGCTCTGCAGAGCGTGTGGCGCCTTAAACTCAATCAGCCAGTCAGGACACATAAAATATTCAGATCTTAAAAGCAAATATGTTTCTTAAAATGCTCCAAGTTGGGTTATATTTAATCAGTGACACAAATTTTCCAGAAAAGAAGTGTGAGGCGTGTTGCTCAGGGGACCGTGGGTTCATCCAAGTCGGTAATGAAACATGTTAAAGGCATAAAGGGAATAATGCGACTAGATTTTGAGGGGTAACCTTTGCTCCCCCTGCTGTTGGTTTTCCAAATGGTGAAGATGGTGTGTTTTTTATTTTTTTTAACAAAGCAAAACTTTTCACACAGAACTGATGGACACAAGGGCAGCGCGGCCCTTCAGTTTCTCCTTCAACACCAGTGACTACCGCATCCTCCTGATGGATCAGGATCAGGGCCGTCTGTACCTGGGCAGCCGGGAGTACCTGGTGGCTCTGGACATGCACAATGTCAACAAGGAGCCACTCATAGTGCGTACAAACAATCGATTAGCCTTTTCAGAAACCCAGTCTGCTATTTGGTACGTGGCATTAAGTCTTTTTTCCCCGAAATTACAGATCCACTGGCCAGCGTCTGCTAAGAGAAAGGGAGAATGTCAGATGACGGGAAAGGGAAAACAGGTGGGATCACGTATTCACATCCTGTTCTTTCAATAAAAAAAAAAACCGAGTCTCAAGACGGGACAATGACAACGAAGATGTTTGACTTGCATTTGTCTCGCTCCTCTTTGTCCAGGGTGAATGTGCCAACTTTGTGCGGTTGATAGAGCCGTGGAACCGGACCCACCTCTACACCTGTGGAACGGGGGCGTACCAGCCTATCTGCACATTCATCAACAGAGGCTGGAGGGCAGAGGTGAACACAGAGACAGTTCCAGTTCCCCGAGTGGGATTTACAGCAGACATCCCTCAGCAGTCGGCCTGGGAAGCGTTGTCCTAATAAATATTTCAGGACTACAAACTGGGACACTGATTTGTTTGTGATTTTCCCATACTCCCATGTCACGTTTTCAGCGATCTATTTTTATGCATACTTTCCCTGCAGGACTACCTGTTTAGGCTGGTCCCTGGGTATATGGATTCAGGGAAGGGAAAATGTTCCTACGATCCAAAACAGGAGAACATTGCAGTTCTGATCGGTAAGACGCACTTCATTTTTAGAACAAAAAGCATTAAATCTGATCAAATTCCTTCCCCTGCAAAAAGTCTCACCTTTCTATTCTGTTATTTCCTCCCCCCCCCCCTGCAGATGGTAACCTCTATGCAGGGGTCCATATTGACTTCATGAGTACAGATGCTGCTCTGTTTAGGACCATGGGAGGGAGAACAGCTATCAGGACGGAGCAGTACGACTCCAGGTGGCTCAACGGTGAGTAAGTGTGGGTGTGAGGAGGTAAATGTTGTTGATTACAGTTTATGGTTCCTCTCATATTATTTGACAACCACTTGCCTCAATCCTCTCTCCGCATATCTGTTTTTTACCCTCTAGATCCTGTGTTTGTTCAGATCCAGAAGATCCCTGACAGTGCAGAAAGGAACGACGACAAGCTTTACTTCTTTTTCCGAGAGAAGAGTCTAGACTCGAGCGGCGGCGCGAGCCCCAGCGTTCTAGCCAGGGTGGGAAGAGTGTGTCTGGTGAGCCAAACCACGTCGCATGTGTAGTGGTAGTATATGCAGCTTACCTTGTGATATGGAGCGCACTGTGCTTATTGAGCTGTGACCTAATTTCCTTCCTGTCTAGAATGATGAAGGAGGCCAGAAGTCCCTGGTGAACCGCTGGACGACGTTCCTGAAGGCTCGCCTTATCTGTTCAGTGATAGGGGAAGATGGAGTGGAGACACGATTTGATGAACTACGTGAGGCCACAATAAAATGACCGCTGAGTATAAACTGATAGCATTTTAATTGCAACTGCTTTTAAAGTTGAGTTATTGATTTTCTTCCAGGGGATGTGTTTATTCAGCCCACACAGGATGAGCGAAACCCGATGGTGTACGCTCTCTTCACTACAGCGGGGTGAGTTGTTTTTGGAGGCTTGTTTGATAAATTCACACCTCAACTGACTTCATAGAACTTTTTCTCACATTTTTTTGGGATGATTCATGCTTTAATATCAGGGGATAGGGCGAAAGCTGCCTCCAACTTCTCCCTCTTACCATAACGGTCTGTTTCTGCTGAAGCTCTGTGTTCAAGGGCTCAGCAGTCTGCGTGTACTCAATGGCTGATATCCGCAATGTCTTCAATGGACCGTTTGCCCACAAACATGGCCATAACTACCAATGGACAGAGTACACTGGCAAGATTCCCTACCCACGGCCCGGGACGGTACGTTTCAGTCATGTTATCTCCCAAAGTGAAATCTAAATCTGCATCTAAAGAAAGACACCACATCATTGTCCCACTTCTTCCTTCTTCCCATCCAGTGTCCAGGAGGAACCTTCACTCCTGGTGTCCGTTCCTCCAAGAACTTTTCAGATGAGGCTGTGAATTTCATCCGAGCCCATCCCCTCATGATCCATCCAGTTTATCCCATCCACCGCCGTCCCCTGGTGGTGAGAACCGGCGTGGACTACCGATTCACTGCCCTGGTGGTGGATCAGGTGGATGCAGTGGACGGACGCTACGAGGTGCTCTTCCTGGGGACAGGTGGGACAGCTGCAGGACTCACGGCACTTGTCTGGTTTGAGGATTAGTTTGGCAAAAAAAGAAATATAGGTCTTAAATATGATTTCTTTCACTTCTAGATCGAGGCACTGTCCAAAAAGTTATAGTTTTGCCGAAGGACCCAACTAGCATGGAGGAACTGACTCTAGAGGAAGTGGAGGTTTTCCGGGTATGTCTAAATATGTGGTCCTGAAAAGACAAAAATACTCTAATCTCAAAAGGGTTTTATTTTGATTTTGTTATTTATTGATTTACAGTCAAGAGCTCCAGTCAAAACAATGAAGATATCCTCTAAAAGAGTAAGCTAACTCTTCATACAGACAAATTCACATTTCAGTGCATTAACCAAACCACACAATCACACTTTTCGTTTCATTTATATTTTTGTCACGACAGCAACAGCTGTACGTGTCGTCAGACGCGGGGCTGACCCAGGTGTCGCTGCACCGCTGTGGTGTGTACGGCAGGGCCTGTTCTGACTGCTGTCTGGCTCGAGACCCCTACTGTGCCTGGGATGGAGACAGCTGCTCTGCTTTCACTCCGTCCACCAAGAGGTCAGGGGCGTCTCATATCTCCACAGTGCATTATTTTTAAACTATAAAGTGCTGTGTTGATGTGTGCGTAAACGTAATTCTTAATGCTGATCTTTGTCTCAGGAGGAGCAGACGACAGGATGTCAAACATGGTGACCCACTGAGGCAGTGCAGGGGCTTTAACGCCAAAGGTGTGGCTTTATTTGTGTATTTTTCAGGCACACATCAAATTCTGTTTTGAGCAGTTGTCACCATTACTTCTCTCTCTGTCTGTCTAGTGGAGAAACGTCTAAGAGAAACGGTGCAGTTTGGGGTGGAGGGCAGCAGCACCTTCTTGGAGTGTCAGCCTCGCTCCCCTCAGGCCTCCGTCAAGTGGCTCTTCCAGAGGGAAGGAAAGAGGAAAGTGGTGAGGAAGAGCAGTTGCATTCTGGGAAATGTTAAAGGAATAGTTTGACATTTTGGGAAATTCGATTTGTATTCTTGCAGAAAGTTAAATGAGAATATTAAGATCATTCTTGTATCTGTCCCGCAAATATAAGTCTAAATGTAAGCTAACTTGCTACCGGCTGCAGCTTTATATTTTTTCAGGACAGATATGAGATATTAAATTTCTCATCTAATTCTCAGCAAGAACGTGAATAAATGTATTTATTAAAATCTAAATGGACTGCGTTTATAGAGTTATTTTCTAGTCTTGACGACTACTCGTAGCACTTTACAACACAAGCCAGCATCCACACATACACATTCATACCCTGGTGTCAGAGGCTACCATACAGCAGCGACAAACACTCAGCAACACTTTAACTTCCCTCTCTTAGACTCCTGCTGTTTCATTCCCTTTTGTGCAGCTCACCCGTGTGGGAGGTATTCTGAAGACCAACCATGGTATCCTGCTGAAGTCTCTCAACCAATCAGACGCGGGGCTCTACCACTGCCTCGCCACTGAGAACAACTTTAAACACACGGTGGTCCGTGTGGCGCTGCGCATCCTGGATCGAGACATCGTTTTAGCTCTCACTGCTCAAGATGAGGACGCGCCAAAGACTCTCCAAGCGGGACCTCACCAACAGTCATCCATCGTCTCCACACCCTTCCCGCCTGAGATAAGACTGATTAACCAGTACTGCCAGTCCTACTGGGAGCAACTCAGTCCCAAACAGCAGCAGCAGCGCAAGCGAACCAGCCGGAGGCACACAGAGGGCCAGGACCAAGGCCTCGGCTAGAGGAAGGGACGGACGCTGTCCTACACTGGCCTGTGTGGACTTTTATGGTGGACTTTTATGTTTGACATGCATGTTTGTGTGTCACCTCTATTTATTAGGCAGGTGATGCTGTCATGCTGTCGCTAAAGTACTATATTTGTGGTTTTATAACTGTCGGCCTGCAAAATACCATATTGTGTATATTTTACATGATCTGTGACCACTTCCCAAAGAATACTGTACATTTTTACATTTTCCATCTTTCAGCTATCAGCTTGTGTTAGTTTGACATATAAATCAACTTACAGACGTGACAGAAGAGTATTATGGCCAGGCATAAGAAATAACATACCAGAGGAAGAAGTTTTTTTTTTTTTTTTTTTTTTTTTTTTGCATTTTGAGAATAAACTTTTGAAAATTAATCAAACTACTAGCGTCATCGCATATACTCAAATTTCAACTTTATTCTCATGATGAATATGCCTGACCCTAATATTTTTTCAAGATTGATCACCTATCGTAGGGATCGTTTTAAACCTTAAAATTATTCAGGTGCTTGTGGAAAAAGCCCAGCATCAGCACCTTGAGAATCACTGTGGAAGATCAATGTTTTTAGTGCAAAAAAACAATTTTCACAACATCCGTATTTGCTTATTATCTGTTTTCTAGGTTTGATTTCCAACAATAAATCTTGCAAAAGCAGACATTTTCGTCAACTGATCCTTAACTTTTGGATTGTCCTTGAGAGCACCAACAAAGATGCGTTTTCTAAACTAGACTGCTCGTTGAGATGGATCGCATATTCCATGTTTGTTTTGGATAATGGTATGTGATGTAAAGTAAATGCAGCACGTAGTTAATAGGCTTCAACATGCAGAACCACAGGTATGGTACTGTCAATTATCTTGAAACAGAAATGTAATATATTGATTGTGAATATAATATATATGGTCATTGGATTACTCTTGTATTGTATGAAGTTAATATGATGATAAAGGCATATGTTGCATGCATGTGTTTGCAAGTTGTACATTTTACTTGGTGTGTAATGATGTTTGTATGCTGTAAAGTTTTCTGTTAAGCTAATTCCATTGGGTTTTGTCATATAATGACTCCCCTACTGTCTTGTGCTCTAGTATGTGAGTGTTGATATGTATAGCATACAGTGTTCTTCCAGTTATGCACTTTGTCGGTGTTGGTATTCGAGGGAATTTGGGATCTTTGCACAGATGTATGAGAAAATGAAAAAGGAAATTTTTTTTTTATGTCCAGTATGTTGTTATAAAACTGGGAATGGAACTGGCTCAGATTTAGTATTGGTTGTTGGTGTTCTGTCATATGCTGTATTCACAGACTTTAAAAAATGCTCTTTTTAGAGGAAGCGTAAGGAACAAGATTTGTTTTCCAGTCAGCGCCACCATTCACCGTCATTGTAACACAGTGCTGTCACTATGATGAACCTACACTGGAACGTTCGAACAAATATATAAACATTTCAAAACTCTCATAAACTTGTTTTCTTTCACTTTCAAGTCTTTTCTATTGAATTATTTGACCTCAAGTCACATTCCAGTTTTATTAGTAATTATTATACTTGACATTCAACTTGTACCACTGTTGCAATTAAGAGGTTTCCATAAGTTCAAAATCCACACAAACGTCAACATCAGTCATCCCATTCGTCGTCATCTTCGTCCTCATCTCCACCTTCATCTTCACTTTCATCTGAAAGAGAGGACAAATATAAAGATGTGTGGGTCCCTTTGGTTCCACTCTTACTTTATGTTGGGTGTAATTAATGTTCAAATATTTACCAGAGGAATGAATGACTTTACTCCTCTTCTGCATGACCATCATGAGAGCACCAACGATGCCCTCATCTGACTCTGTAGTTGTAGGTCCATCAGGACTGTCTGTCACCTATAACACACAACAGAATTTAAACATGAACATCTGCTACAAACATCCAAACCAAATATTAATTGCAGCATGTCAATCAAGACTGATCTGTTCTTATAATATATATACGTATAGCACATTTAAAATGCTTAAAGTTTGGTTTACATTTTTGAGCTTCTTCCCCAGTCGGATCTGATCCAGCAGAGCACCTCTGCCGGGTCCTTCTCCTACGGGTGCAGGGACAGGTGGCGGCGGTGGTTTTGATTGGCCTCCAGGAAGAGGAGGAGGTGGGAAATGTGAAGAAATAGAGGTTTGGGGGAGTGGAGGGGGAGGAGGAGGAGGAGGCCCTCCACCTCCTCTGCTGGGTGCAAATGGAACAGGAGGAGGTGGGAAACCCATGGAGCGCTGTTGGCTCGGCGGCGGGGGAGGAGGCAGGTTGTGTGAGGAGATCGAAGGCGGGACATGAGAGGACTTTGGCGGTGAGGAGAAGTGAGAAGGTGCAGAGTGCGCTGGTGGCGGCGGAAGACCACCTCTGTTTGTTGCTGGAGGTGGGGGTGGCACTGCTCCTCGTGCAGGAGGCGGGTTGGAGGGCGGGAGCCCTCGAGGTGAATGGCCTGGGACGGGAGGCAGGGGGCCGGAGCGGCCTCGCGGAGGTGGAGGGTTTGGAGCAGAGGAGCCCGGCACAGGAGGCAGAGGCCCTTGTCTGCCAGGTGGAGGTGGTGGAGGTCCGCCAGCTATAATGCAATGGAAGGAAACATGAAATGGAATGGAAGGAAACATGCATAGCAATTAAATTCAAGCTTTAGAAGATTAGCCTGTGGGGAGGAACAAAATGATGCAATGCGAGTCTGACCTTGGTTCATCTCCCTTTTGACCGCCTCCATGCCTCCAGACTCCTCGATGAAATTATAGATGAGCTGGGAGGTCTTTTCATCCTTCATCTGATCTTCACTGATGCCGGCTTTGGAGAGCAGCTTCCACAGATCAGGGTCAACGTTGTTGGGATCCCAGCCGACATGACTAACATGCCTGACAGGAAGGAAATCAAAAGAGACACAGTTTCACAAACTCTGTCAAGCCGCATCCTCTCTAGATATTAACTAAACTTCACTGTGTGACATCAAGGCAACACATTCGTCGGCTGAAATGCTCACTTAAATCCACTGGGTGCCCCTATGTCTGCTTTGGAGAATTTGGGCCCCTTTTTCCCTTTCTTCTTATCCTTCTTCCCTTTGCTGATCAGAGATAAGGAAGCAGCAGGTGGAGGCGTGGAGCGGTAGCGGGAAGTATGGATGTCTGGGTTTTGGATGTCCACTGTGGTCATGTGAAGAGAACCAGGGCTGCCAGGTGATGCTTGGCGATACAGAGTACATGCAGGATGGTATGTCATTATTATTTCATTTCACGGATCATTGGTGGAGGGAAAGTTACAGTAGAAAAATGTTATGCACCTATTTCAGGGAGTCGAGGCATGGAACCTCTATCTACAGCAACAGAAAAAAAGAGGAGAGAAATACTTTTACTCTTCTCGTTTACTCTTATGTCATATTATGTCAGATAAATTCAATCATTTAGTCATGAAGTTCATTGCTATCTTACCACTCGGCGGCAGGGGGCGCTGTTTCCTATCTGTCAACAACAAGGAGGTGAGAGAAACCATTTTGAGACACATACACACCATAATGAAATATGTATTCACTTAAAAATACCTTTAAAACATTTACCTTGAATCTGGGTGTAAGAAATTATTGATCAACTATAATTTTGTCGATTTTTTATTATTATCTATACTCTGAGAATGTATTCCAGTTTCTGTTTAATGGAAATATCAACAGTATTAAAGGATTTACTTGTAAAATATTTCAGAGTTTGGCAGAACAAAAATCAACTTAATTTAAGTATTTTCTTTCTAGGATCATATAGCAAACAAAATGTGCCCGATAACATATACAAAATATGAAAATGGTAATGGATGATTATATTAATTTATTATTATTATTGGTATATAATTCTACTCATTACAGTGGTCTCTGTGACCTCACTGACCCTGACGGTTGTGTCTCTGGTTGATTTTATCCTCCACAGCATTCTGGAAGGCTTCTGCTTCCTGCTGCTGGGCAAAGTTCAGTCCGACTTGACAGTCCTGCGTCGCGTGAGGAACGAACAAGGAATGTTTATTTTGAACAGTGGGCTATACTTTAAAAACGTGTGACCTACTGCTTGTTTTAACGGAAGTAACTTAGAGGGAGAGGTCAAATGAGGGCGTGCTTACGTCCGCAGCGAAGGTATGAAAGTACGGCTGCGGAGAGGAGTAAACAATCTGGTTGTAGATCTCCTGCTCCCAAACCTGCTTCCCTGTCTGTGGAGAAACATGGTAAACATGTCAGTCCTTCAACAATGCTCATGTAAGATGCGAGTAATCTGGTGCTATAGTTTGTTTAGTAACTCTGTCTCTCACACACACACACACACACACACACACACACACAGTGATTTGATTGACAGTCTAATATGGGCCTAAAAAGTCCAATGCAGCCTTTTAATTGGACTCAAATGGCAGACTTTATTACCTTCAAATCAAACATCCGTATGAAGTAGGAGCGCTGCGGGTTGTCTTTGATGAAGCACACCACTCCAGTGTGCTGCAAGCTCCACATGGATGGACTGTGAGGCAGAGCCATGAACAGCTGTGCTACTGCAGCGGCCATGGACTGATGAAACACAAAACAAAAAGACTTATAACAGTTCGGCAAAGATGGGGAACCCTGAGAGCGCTTTATTGCACTTCACATGCAAATATGCAGTTTTGTGGTGAGGATTCACTTCCCCCGTCTGCTTTCATTTGTTAAGTTTAAGTGTGGTGCTTTAAATTCCATCACCCGTCATGATATTCTGTTGTTAAACAGACGGAAATGTCCGTTGGCAGAATGCGTGTCTCAGTTGCTTAAAGAAAGTCTGGAACAAAGCAACTTCTGCTCTACTGTAAGACTAAACCTACAGTGTCTAATTCTGACACCAGGAAATGGTTCAGCCACCATTTCCTGTTACAGCTACCTCATTTATTTTTGATGACCTAATGTCAGAAATTCATTTTAAACTGCTTTGGCATGAACATACAGTAGATTCTTATACAGTTGAAATTGAAATGTACCTGATTATATATAAAATAATAAAAATTAAGTCAATAAACTATCAAAAAGCAGCTAATGTCAAAGTCTCAGCGCAGCGTTCAACAGTCAACTGTGCTCATTTAAATTCAGGATATGATGTTTAACCACCAAGAGAGAGAGAGAGAGAGAGAGAGAGAGAGAGAGAGAGAGAGAGAGAGGGAGAGGTTTTGAGGGCTGAGACTATTTACCTTGTGAAATAGCAACCAGAATAACCTGTATTACTTTGGAGGCCTTGTCTTTTCTCTTTTACAACAAACTCTTCCAGAACAAGTCAGAACAAATACGGCAGGTTATTATCCCCCATGGTAGGCAATCCACCCCCCCCGTCCCTCGTCCCTCCCCTCCCCCGCAAGTCAGCTCAGAACTTACAGCACATCTTCTGCCCAGCAGCTCCTCCAACTGCTCATTCTCCTGCGAATTCAGCAGTGAGCTCCGGACGCTGTCCAGTTTAGCTTTAGATCCACGGCTCATGGTCCTCTAATATATCTCCCAGTTTATTTTTAATTCATGTGTTCCAGCATGTGAAAAGGCGTCCTCGCTGCGCTGTCAGAATACTGAGCTCTACAGTCAAGGAAGTTTCTCTTCTGTGTTCTGCGCACACATCAGCTGAAGCAGGAAACAGACTAACCGCACTTCTCTAACCCCCACTTTTCTTCTTTCTCTCAGACGCAGAGCACGAATGAATGTGCTATACTTCCATTTTCAGAGGGAGGCAGTGCGCTATTGATCTTCTCCTGCTATGAGTATACATTCAATGTGCAGCCACACGGATGAACATCTTTACTTAAGATTAAAAAGCAACTCAAAACTTTTGTACAAATGAAAGACATGTTTTATTGACAGGTAGCAACATTCATATTAATTTAAAAATGCACAGGATGAATAACAAAGTCAAAATATCTTTTGGTCAAATTTTAAAGACAAAAAAAACAAAAGAGAAACAGACCATTTAACTTAAAACCCATGGGTCCTTATTGTTCATACTCAACAATTTCTGACACTGCTAAAACACACGCAGCATTTTTAACACAAACATCTTCTCAGGTACAATTTTTAATTGGCCTTTGCTGAACATAGTAAGAATAAATAAAAATAGGGTGTTACAATCTATTTCTATGTGACACAACATTATATTCTTTGATTTGTGACATCACATGTGACTTCCAGTCACTGTCAGTTTGACCTTTATGGGTAGCAGCCGAACACAAATTGCACCGTGTCTGTTGGATTATTTCTAAAAAAAATCCCCTCAGACGCAGCTTTGAGGATAATCACTTCTACAACAGTAACTTTTTTCTCAGAATATATTAACACACATTTCACATGAACATTAATTAAACTCCACGTAAAAGTCATAAAAAAATTGTATTTTGGTCGATTGTAATGGTTAGTGTGGAGCTGCCGTCTAACCCTCGCTGATCAAATTCAGCTGAATCTGTGAAGTTCGTTGGAATTCGGACAACACCACGCCAGCATATTTTACAGTTCTAAATATATAATGAAACAAAAACTGATGGATGGGTTTGGGTTAGTGGGCAAAAGAAGGGAAATGATTGCCTTTCGACACAATGAAATTTCTGTTCTGTAAAGTCTGAGATGGTGGGGAAGTAGATTGGAAGGATTTTGGCAGTGACTGAGTTATTCCAAGGAGCTGTACACATCCATACTCTAAAATGGGATTTCCATTTGAGTCATGCTGTTCCCATTCATCCTTTTGCATTTCTACACACGCCTCCAAACAACATCCTTACTATGAGGCGTGACATAGGTTTCATTCAGTCAGAGCACATCGCTCTGCTTTGTCCTCCCCATATCATGTCAAAATGCTTTCTTTTTGTTGTTGTTGTAGTAGGCGAAGGCTCTTCACATATCCTTCGTCTTGTGCAATAAAACTTTCCTATTTGGCTTTGGATGAGTAGATGAGGGGTAATTTAATGACAGGGAGTGCTTTGGTTGGCATTCTGTTTGTTGTATCTCTGTTCCTTCACAACTGCTAGTGCCCGCCTCCACTCTGAGATGCCCCAGTCACCCAGTCAATAATGATGAACGACAAACTCATGATCATGAAGATGACTCCCAGGCCAGCAAAGCAGGCGGCCTACCAGAGTGGAAGGAAATAAAAGGACATTTGTATCCACAACACTTTAAACATACTTAAAATGTTTGATTAAAAAGTTGAATTTAAAGTATCCTTGATAGCTGAATGAACGGAGTTGTACCTGAATCTTGGGTCTGGACCGTAATGCCTCCTGGTCTTCAGGAACGATGCGGATGTAGAAGATTCCAGGTAGGATGAAGATGAGGCAGGGGGCAGTTGTGGCTCCTGAAGATGAAGGATGAGAACAGAGAAGAAGTGAGTTTATTTAATGTTGTACACGGTAGCCTAAGTGATTACACAGTTTTCCGGATGATATAATTCACACTGTAAACATTTGCAGCGAAGCCCAAACCAGTCGGTCGTTGTTCCTGCGCAAACGTACCGATGACACCAAAGATGTCGTGGATGCTGGGCACAAAGATGACCAGTACGTTGACCACAAAGATGAGGCAGAATGCAATGCCGATGTGTATGAACCAGTTGAACGGCTTTTCAGGGAACAAGATCTGGAGCAAGGCCCTGCGGATCTACAGAGGGGAGGAAGGAAAGAGGGAGGACGTCATGCTCTTCTTTACAGAAAAAGATACACATCCCGATTTATATACAAAGATATTCTAAAAGTAAATGTTGATCTTGTTTTATCACCTTGGTTAAATTTAGAGTGTTATAGAACCACCGTTGAGTAGCTGTTGCGTAATGCCATGTGGAGGATAAGCTCCGATAGCCTGCGTGATATGCTAACGAGTGAGACCAGCGGTGCAACATACTTGAAAGTTTCAACTTACAGAAAAACATTCAGCAGCATCGTCTGCTTTCTGTACAGTAATTCCGTAATAAATGAGTATTTCAACAATTTGGGAAATTCCCTCATTTAAAATTCCCCCATTTGCTTTCTTGGTGAGAGTTAGAGAAGAAGATGGATCCCACTCTCATATCTATCGGTTCAATACGAAGCTGGAGCCACCAGCTGGTTGTTTGTACTGATTAAACAAATGAGTTTTCATTGAGCTCTAGTGGTTCTTGTAGATGCATCTTTTGACTTTTGGACGGAGCCAGGCTCTGAATGGACAGACATAAGAGTGGTTTCAATCTCCTCATCTAACTCTCTACAAGAAAGTGAAAAAACATACCTTCTGAAATGTCTGGTCATCTTTAGTATCTACAGACCATTCTGAAGTTATATTAAGATAATGTTTTTAAAAAAACATCTCTATACAGTCAACACACTATTTAAATAGAAACAGCTGGCTTTAGAAGTTACACAGCACTGAAACAGTACAGGCCTCTTTCAATGCCTTGATATATAAATCTTGAATTATTTCCAAACATACATGCATACTTTGGCAGCATCGGTTATGTTGTACAGGCTACATTAGCAACATTGTGGGCTTATGATGTTCAGTTTATAAATTCAAGATCTTCCTCGACAACATTGTTAGTAATGTATTTAGGAAAGCTAAAACTGTCAAATGTTATAAATTGGTCTCGGGCCTATCGAGCAATTAAGACTTGCACGCGGAGTACCACATGGCTCAAGTCTGGGTCCACTATCTTTAAGTCTCTACCACACTACCACTGGGGATCATCATTCATAATGATGATTTTAATTTTTAATTAAATGAGTACATTTAATCTTAAAGACTTATTAAGGTCAGACCTTTTCTTTAGAGAAACGTGTCATTGCATTTGTTGTAAGAAGGATTCACCATAATGCAGCAAAGCCCTTTTATTACAGTATTTATATTCTGCACAACATGTAGTTACGTTTTTCTATGTTGATACATCAATCTTTACAAATTATTTTTAAGTCTCTTGATTAATCAATTCATGATATATCAGCAAATTAAAAAGGCCAATAGAAAAACATGAAATATTCACAGAAATTGGAACCATTTGGGCTTTAATTCTTTGTTGAATTTTAAATTGTGAAAAGTGAAAGGAAATCATAACACACGTCGTCATTATTCTTGTTGATAGATGTCTTACCGGGAAAAGAACCACGGGGACAGTCAGAGAGACGGCCACCAGCACAGCCACTCGCACACAGAGAACCAGCACATCCAGTGTGTCCACTCGGCTGTAGGTGTGTAACAGCTCTGGCCCCACGTTACCTACCCACAGAGAAACCCTTTACATATCTCACGTGGTCTTTCCTCATTCACAACACTGGAAAATGCATATGGGCTCTTGGCACAAGTCACTCATTCATTTGAAAATCTTTCCATTCACAACTTTAGAACAAGGTGACCTTTGACTTTCAGGAGTAAAGAGTGACTTACCATAAAAGGTCAGGTAACCAAAAAGAGCCGTTAGCAGGTACATGACGAACATGGCCAGGATGGAGACGTTGGCAACATTCTGCATACGTTTCTTGGTGGCACTGGGGTAAAGGCAAGCAGAACGATGATGCTCATTTTACTCAAACTTTTATAGCACAGCACTTTGTGAAATGCATGACGACATTCAGACTTACTCTCGTAGCTCAGTGTAGATTGGTAGCACCTCTGGGTGGCAGACAAAAGCGAAGGCCAGAATTGGGATGGTGTACGCTGTCTAAAAGCCAAACATGCCAAAGGTCAGTGAGCAACCCACCAAACATGGCCTGAGGAACACGATCAAATGCTGGTTTTATACCCGCTGTTGATATAACACGCTCTAGTGCAGAACATGCGATAGTGAATCTGCGGCGCTAACCATGAAATAAATATACAGCTGGCGATACAGGAAACTAGACGCAGGTAGTGAAAATGTTTTTTTCTCTGACCTGTGAGTTGGCGGTGAATAGTTTGGCCTCACAGGCGTCGTCCATCCCATTAACGGCAGTGTAGTTATGAGAAATGGTTAAGTTCTGTACCAGTGGACAGAGGATGTGGAATTTCTTGTAGATAACCTGGGAAGACACACTTATTGGTTAATTAAAGATGCATATTTGACGAAGGAACAGGTTGTGTTACTCTATGTGTCTTTGGCCGAAAAGTTTAGACTCACCGAGATTAGGAAAAACACCATGCAGGATAAGGAGAACCCGCTGGTATAGCCCAAGTAACCTGCGATGCAATAACAATAAGATGATGCAGAAGGATTTATAGATTCTGGAAGTGATGGTACTTTCATTTCAATACAGCACATGAAAGTAAAGGCAACAGAAAACTGGTAGTGGACACATGATGTAACATGGGAGAGAATGGGGAATTAAGGAAAGAAAGTAAAAGGCGACGACAGAATGAAAAACATACCAAGGCGTTTCATGAGTGCTAGAGGAAGGATGACGAGAACACTAACAATAATGATCAAGTAGTTTCCATTCATGAACCACTCTCTAAGAGACAAACAGATGGAAAAAATTAAAATCTGTTCATCGCCAAACAAAAAAACTGAAACAATACATGAATCATTGTGTGAATAGCACTTTGACACTCACCCTGTGTTTTTGTGTTTACCGAGGAAAGCTATAATAACCAGGGGCAGCTCAGACTTGACGATGAAGAGGTAGCTGGACATTGCTAGAAGGAAGTGAAAACAGTCGCTCTTAGCACACTCGAAGATATCAGACATATATCCTGGCCAGCAAGTTTAGAGGAAAATATCTCTCGATTATGCCTTTGGGTTCTATCCAGTGCTTATTTGACAAGAGCGACAATCACTACTCTTGGAAGAAAGTGACTACAACCCTGTGGACGACAGCGTCTTATCTTCAGATGTTTCAGTACACAGCATGACGGTCATACCTCCAATGTTGTGTACTGTAATGATGCATCCGGACACTATTTTTCCTGGGGTACCAAAAGCCCGATTCCCAAGCTGCTCATAAGCCCGGATGCCTGAAAAAATATTATGCATATATGAGTGTGATGAGTCATGAATGCAGGATCGACAATCTGCCTACGCTAGAGCTATGAATCATGCCCGGTCCTACATGAACCCGCATAGTTTCTGTCCAAGCCCGACCCGAGCCCGAACCACGGCGGTAGTTTCGGGCCCGAGTCAGAGTAAAATAAAACTGAATTTCCACTGTAAAAAGAATAAAATAAATACATATTTTATTAGGTTTAAGTCTTTTCAGTGTGGTAAAGCCCAAAAACTGTAATATCACAGATCGGTTTACCAACAACCCCGGCACTTGTCAGCAGGAGATGAATTGAATACGCAGACAGGATGGCAATGGAAACCAACAGCATTCTGACAAAAACAAGAGCAGAGATTTGGAAAATGTAATTCATGTTAAAAAAAAAGTAATCATATGGCAGAAATGTATCGCTGGGCTCACAAACGTTCTTCTTCTTAACTGTGCTCCTTGTCTTAATAAATAATGACAGAAAGAAGGGAAAACTGCTCTATAGAAACATCTTAAGAAACTAAACTTTAAAAAGCATTTCTTGTGATAGTACTTTTTCTCTTTTTTTCCCCACCGCTGTGAGTTTGGCTTTGAGAAACCGGCAGTCCAGCCAACCTCCTCCTCCCCCCTGCCACATAGCACAGCACTGATCCAGGTAGGCGTGTCTTGGATCTGATCGCTACCGGCTATTTTTAACCACTCAAATCTGATTTAGGGAAGCTGCGTGTGTATGAGCTCTAATGTACATTCTGACACATCCGGCTTCGCATGGCAGCTGTTGTATGTGTGTACACAGTATTACACCTGCAGCTCACACAGGTAGACGGGCAGAAACAGAGCCCCAAATACATGCACCTACGTGGGTAGAAAAACATACACAAGCACACTGACAAATACAGCCGGGCACAACGTTTAGCCAGAAATGAGGACTGTGTTTGGTGTTTGCATAGACTCACAGAAAAAGAACGATTCCAGTGTTGGACATTGCAAAAGCCAATCCCAGAATTCCACTGCCCATAATGGCGTTACTGAGGTTAAAGATGGACATGCCAAATGAAGTCTTTCCCTCGAACTGCAAGAGGAAGACAACAGAGGAAGTTACACATACAAACCAATTCATGATCAAGTCATCGAGAGCATCGTTACTGTGTCTGATTTTAACTGCAGCGAATCAGTCGGACATTTTCTTTTAAAGCTGAGTAAAAGCACTCACATCTGTAAAGCGGGTTTGTTTCTTGACACCAGTTTTATGTGGGAGAAACTCCTCTTGTTCGGTCAACGCATCCAGCCCATCAAACCTACAATGGGACAAAAATCATAGGTTGGAGGGAGCCACAAAGAAATACTGTAGTGTTTTAAAAATACACATTTAAAATATCTTAATTCCCTGAGCTGAGCTTCCAACACTTTTGCTGTGATGTATTGTACATTTATCAGTAATTGCTGTTCATTTGTGAGTCTTACCCATCTTCCCTGCTGTGTCCATTTTTTTTCTGAAGCTCCATTCTGGCTGCTGGGGTTGTGGCTCGAGAGATCTACCTTTGCCGGACTGAAAGAATCCTCTTCAAACTGTCACCTGGCTGGAGGTAAATAGACATTCATAAACATACATACATAAACTTCGATATCACTGTGGTAGTTCACAAAAGACACTTGGGATGTAAGTCCATTTAAAGCTTGACATGAAAGGCTTTAAATAACAAATGTTGTCAGAGGACTTATGTTGCTCTAATCTGTTGTGGGCCACACAAAGCTGGCATGGACGGACTCTGGGAATGAGCGTGGGTCTGTGCTGCTGCCACAGGGTCACGTGATCCTTCACTTCTCTGTGGGTCAGACTGTCCTCAGGATTTTCACATCTGACCCTTAAGGACACACTCGCACTACATTGTGCCATTCCTTAAGAGTTTCAGACCAAAAAGTAGATTTTTTCTATTATTATCCTACGCCCACCAATGAACAGGCCTGTGGCCGCACAGTAATTCATACAGCTTGGTGGTTGACAGCAGTGGGCTGAGATAAACAAAGGGTTCCTGTGTCAACCCTGCTATTTAGACTAAATACAGTAGCCTTGTCCCTGTATACTGGCCTCAGGTCAAGTTTGGTGAGCAGAACTTTCTTTAGCTGCATACCAAACAACTTTCCCAGGCTCCACGACCAATGCACTCGACAGGCAAATTTCAGGAACATTCTGACATTTAATATTCACAACAGGCCAGTTTTCATTGATTTATTACCACTCCACATTTCAAAATGCAAACTTTACAAATGGGACATGCTTTGCATTCTCAGGTAGGGAAACCTCAGGTAGGCAAAACCTGGTTAACTAACCTATCTAGTTAATTACATATCTAACTTGGAACAAGGCCCTCGTGTGCAACACAGGGGAAACAGTAAAAGAGTGTAAAAAAATGAATAGTAAAAAAGTGCTCCTGCACTTAACATCTATCCGAACAACGATCTTTCCCCAAACAACCTACCTCATGCCCTTTACAAAGTGTTGTGTATACATAATCTAAATATGACAATAATGTAGATACTACTCTTGTCAATAACTTAAGTTAAACACAGCAGGTATTGCTGTAGCGTTGTGTACCACATGGCTTCTGTCTGATGCAAGAGCAGCTCACTATTGAGAGTTAGCCCTTCCCTTCTCTTCCTCAACATCTAAAACACAACACACACACACACACACACACATCTTTTAGCAACTTACCCTCGTGCTCAAGAACAAGGCTAGTTTTCTTTTCTGATTATTGACAGAATACGTCCTTTTGGAAGTTAACTCAATTTTCCGACTCTCCCAATGTTTATGTATAGCTTTGTTCTTAGGTGTCTCTCCAAAGCTCCTTGGTAGTGAAGAAAGGAGAGAGTGAGAGAGAGTAGAGGCGAGGAGGAGTGAGCGGGAAATAGAAACACCCATATTTAACCCTTTGTTTAACCCCGCGACAGTTTACAGCCGCTGTTCCAAAGAGACCGTAGGGATCCACGCGCCAGGTGTCCACACTAGTGATTCATCAAAGGAAGTGAATCTCCTGTAGTTTTAAGAGACAGCCTGCGGTTCAAAGCTCCAAGAAATCCCAGCAACCCATGAAATCAACAGGGCTTCTGGTGTTCATACTGGAGACTAATTACCATGTCATTACAGACTATGCAAGTAGTAAGGGGGGGTCAACTGAGGGGGCCTTTGCTATAGCATTGGCAGCTACTCACTGACAGTTTGCATACTGCTGGAAGTCACAGTGATGGTAATTAGCTTAGTAGTTAAGTGCTTTTTTAAGATTGTCCACATGTGATTGTGCAACAAGCTAATGAAAATGGCCTGGACAAAAATGATGGTACCCTTAACTTAATATTTTGAGGCAATCACTGCAATCAAGCGATTTCTGTAACTCTCAATGACACTTCTGCACCTGTCAACAGGTGTTTTATTAAGTTAAGGGTACCATCATTTTTGTCCAGGCCATTTTCATTAGTCTGTTTTTTAAAATGATTCTGTTGAACCACAATTCAAAAGCAATGTCTGATTTTCATTAGTTCATTTTCAGTACATTTTTATTTATTATTACTTTTGTCAGTTTCAAGTTATTTCAGTGACCATTGCGGGTTTTTCTTTCTTTTACGGAAGGGTACCAACAATTTTGTCCACGTCTGTATATATATATATGGCAACAGAAACACGTGTTCAACCTTTTACTTGTTCAGCTTAAAACGTCATCCACTCCTCAGGGACATTTCCGTTGACTGATAAAGTTCAGCTTAACTGACATTCAAACGTTGTCTATACACCCAAGAAACACCC
This sequence comes from Anarrhichthys ocellatus, assembly GCF_004355925.1. Classification (NCBI taxonomy): domain Eukaryota; kingdom Metazoa; phylum Chordata; class Actinopteri; order Perciformes; family Anarhichadidae; genus Anarrhichthys; species Anarrhichthys ocellatus. Next base: position 5,048,670 of record NW_022280035.1, on the reverse strand, counting down.
ACGTTTTCTTTATCTCGGCATGACAATGATTCACTGGAAATTGTGTTCTTTCTTGTTTTAATCTCTTAAGATCTCCTCTAGTGGCAGTGTACACAGATGGCAGGGTTTTTGTTGTTTTATTTTTAGAAAGCTGGACATCATAAAAAAAGAAAACTTCCACATTTTGATAATTGTGTCACGTCCAGGCTATTTGTTGCCGTTTGTGAGAAAAAATAACAGAAATACCACAAGGTCCATACAGATCATGATGAATAGAATAATGAAAAGATCATGGCTGCTTCTGTCACCTTAAATTACCCTCAGTCATGTGGTCTGGAAAGATCCAGAACACATAAATATACTTGTATGTGTCAAATATAAATAATCAGGAGATATTATGTCTTCATAAAACCCTCCATCAAATGTTATTTTTTGAAACAAACAGTGATGCTAGCATTTACAGCCTAGATGATCTCCTATTTCAGTGAGTCAGAACAAACTGCCAGCATGTCATAAAAGGGACAGCGTTAATATTCATCCTCATCTGAAACGTTGAGCAGAAACCAGCTGAAACGAATGTTAACCATATCACCACTGTCAGTACATTATCAGTAGAGTCAATGATAACTATTTTCTTAAGTATTTTCCCGCATGTATGTATGGGAAATTGTGTAGTGGCTTGCCGCTTTTTTTCTGGTACTCACCACTCTAGTAACAGTCAAACAGATGGATGTCCTCAGTCTAGATAGAAGTAACAGGGTAGAAAAGACTAAACGTGTTGGCTGGATCACATCAGAAATATGCTTCTCACAAAGCCATTAAGTTCCCTGCCGCTGTAAGAGAAGAGAAATGGGGGAAGGAAAGTAGTAAATCTGCGCCCGTTTATAAGTTTCCTGCCATGTCACAAGTCAAGCCACTCCCTGTTCAGACTGAGTAGGCCACACGTGGTCCTCTGTTACTTTATGAAATACTGTGAACTAACTGTCTATATCTGGACACTGTCATATAATATTCAAGCTATGTTTCAAATGAAATGTAAATGACTAAAGCTGACAAATAAAAACTACATCCTGATTTAAAATACTCTGCTTACTGGCCTACATTACAGTGGTTATAGTGTGGCTGTACAGCTGGTAGTGTCAGCAGATAAAATGTGTTGCTGTGTAAATTTACTTTTCATTCATTTCTTTGAGCTTCAGCTTTGTACCATCAGCTCACTACCAACGCCATCTAGTGGGGACAACACTAAGGTACCAAAGAACATCCCTGATCAGTGAATTATACGAACACAACAGGGTCCTGGTGTGATGATTAAATATTGAATCTGTTATTTTAAAAAACGGTCTTGGATGACCAAATCTATAAGATGTGAAGCACTTTAATTCATCCGTTTCATATGTTTTATACAGTAGCTGGAAATGAGAACAAGTATGACTGCAACTAAGTCTTATTTTCATGATTTATTTATCTGCCATTTAAGTTCATAATTAATTGATACAACATGTAGTCTGTAAAATGTCAGGGGAAAGTGGGAAATGCAAACCACAATTTCCCAGTTCCCAACGGGATGTCTTCAAATTGCTCATTTTCTGCAACCATCAGTCCAAATCTCTTAAAGAGATTCAATTTACAATGAAATAAACAATGATTGTATTTAGCTTTTTTGCTTGAAAAATTACAATAAAAATGTTCTGTCAATCAACAAATAAAGCCTATTGATTGTTTCAGCTCTGAGAACAATAAAACCAAACTCAAAGTTATAGAAAATTGTTTTTTATTATTATTAGCAAAGACATAAAAACTCAGTCAACAATTCAAATTGTTAAAATGACGACATCCTTGTAGTCTCAAAGTACTTGTTTGAGCAAGAGGTTTAACGACGAGTCGGACCAAACAACTTGTGGTGAATAAAGTAAACATGTCATTTCCCCTTGTCAACCCATGCAAAGAAATTACACCGGGCCTCGGGGTTGGAGGCATGTCCCTGAGGATGGGCACACACAAAGAACTGTTTGCCCATGTTTGGCCCCTCCTTTTTCACAGTACGAAGCACACAGGGTTCCCCGTGGATCTTACAGGAGGGCGGTGGGGGCGGTCCATGAAAAACGGACTTCCAAAACCCTAAGGATGCCCCTTTCTTGGCATCCGGGGGTCCCGCAGTGGGGTGTAGGGTTGAAGGTTTTGTCGTCATCCGTTTATGATTTTCCTCTGAGGTGCTGCTGGTGCACAGCTGTGGTGAACCATCGTAGACGAGCTCAGTAGCTTCAGGTATGCTGCTTGTGACCGAGGACGCGTCCTCGCTGGATGAGGATGCTTTTTGGGAGTTTTGTGAGGAAGTTACTTCGTCCTTGCCGAGTGTTTTTTCACACTGCTTTACAGGGGCTTCGGTAGAGGGAGCAGCATTTGTGAGTTTGGGTTTGAAAAAGGAGAGGAGGCTCCCCTTTGGGTTTGAGGAAGTCTTCACTGTCTTAGTCTTTTTCCCCTTTGGGACAACAGAGTCTGATGTTAATGACCGTTTTTTACCAGAGACATTTCCCGCTCCGGATGGGTTTAAATTCTCCCTCCTTTCTTCCTCTTCTTGAGATCCAGGTAATGCATCCCTCTGCTCAGACGGAGTTGATCTTTGGTCCACTTTAACAAGGAAGCGGGAGAGTTTCTGCTGCTTGCCAGCAAACTCTGGCAGGTAGCGTGTACAGAGTGGAGGAGGCTTGGAGCTGGGCAGGAGAGAGCAGCTCAGTTGCCCCCACACAGGGCAGTGGTCCGACCCCTCCACCTCTGGCATGATGTCTGCTGCCACAAACTGCTCCTTGGCTAGTACGCAGTCAGCGAATACGTAGTCAATGCGTGTGCCATAGTTGGTCTGCCGCGCTCCGGTGAGAGTGCTCCAGCATGTGAAGGCGCTGGTGCGGGTTGGGTGGAAAAAGCGAAATGTATCCACGAATTTTCCACTGTGGGTGGCATCTGATGAAGTTACCTTTGATTCTTCATTGGGTTCTTGCTCTTTCATTCCCTCTTCTTCTCTGCCACTGTGCAAAAAGGCATTCAGCCATTTCCTCCCAGGGTTTTCACCAAAATCATCCTTAGTAATGAGAAAAACAAAGAAGGTAGAGCGTGAATATTATTATTAATAAGCATACACTACGCACATTTGGCAGAGGCATTGATGCCTCCCTTTTTATCTAATATTATATTATTCCTTTTATACTAAAGGAGTAGTTTGACCTTTTGGTAAAACACATTGACTTGCTTTCCAGCTGAGACTGATACCATTCTGATGTCTATTCATTATATATGAAGCTATTACCAGGCAGCAATTAGCTTAGCATAAAGAGGGGAAACAGGGGGAAACAGCTGGCCAGTATACACTGAAAGTTTTCACTTTTTCACTTCTGTTTTTGTACAGATATTTTAAATATGCGATTTAAAGCTACTGGTGGGAGGATTCTGTAACCTTTAGTCAGAGCCATGCTAACTGTTAACTCCTGTTTCAGGTCTTAAATGCTAAACTAAGATAATCTTCATACCTACCATACAGACATGAGAGTGGTATCGATCTCCTCCTACTCTCTGCAAGATATTGAAAACACATGTTTCCAAAAACAAGCATATTTAAACCTTTAACTTACATTATCACTGGGGTCACAGTGGTCTATTTGCCGGTGAGATGTATTGACATCTCCTAATACGATCACGTGGCTGAAAAATAGAACAGAGAAAGCATTAACTCAGAATGTTTTTAAAGAGTAGAGGGGGTAACAGAGTAAGTTCCTAACACTCTCACAAACTCTCACCTCCCATCTTTCAGTATTGCTTCAGCGCGACTCTGAAGCAACTTGTAGAACTGCAGTTTGAACTGCTTTCGCTCCGGCTTTTCAGGGTCAGCCCGAGGACAGTATACATTGATTACAGTAACGGTTTGCTCTTTCTCCTGACACCTGTGGGGGTAAAACAGAGTCAAAAAGAGTCATTACATCTATAGTTTACAACTACTTTACTAGATGAATTCCACATGCATTGGAATCCCCCGTGGTCTTTATCAAGTTATGTTTTCACCAACGACTTGCATTATTCTAGTAAAAAGAAACTCTAAATCGATCTAAAATGTAGATGTGAGTAAATATTGCAAGGCATATACTAGTGCATATAAAGTTGCTAAAAGCATGTTATAAGGAAAACCTTAAAATATTTTTTCCGTTACATGATTCTGTGCTGTGTGATAACGGCTCGTCCTTCGTTGTCCAAAAGCTGCAGCTCCTCGCTACAGAACTCAGTCTGGTCCCCATAGCATCCAACAGCCCCTTCATGGTTGGTCAGCAGACCTGTGAGACCCTCCTCAGCAGCAAATGGAGCGGTACTGTCTTTACAGTAAGTGGCAACCCCTGTGCATGTCAGGAAAGGGAGGTGAATTAGTTTCTGCAGTTTAGTGTGTCAGCACTGCAGCAACTTTAAAGCATGTGTAACAATGGGCAGTGGCATTAATAACATGGATCTTCTGTTGCTCTAATAAGTTTATTATGCCACTTTTATTCTAGCGTCTTATATATAATTGGAAGAAACAGCTAATGATCTTAATTATGACAAAACAATGCACCTGAATAGCCGCTGCGTCCTCGACTGAAACTGAAATATGAATTGTAGCCGTCAACAATGGCAGTTCTTTCATCAAGCAAGTCTCCTGTGGGGGAACACATTTTTAGGTTTAACTTTTATTCCTCTCAAAACACAGACTTCTGACTGTTTACGTTAGACTACACGACAGTCTGCACGTTGTCCCCCAAACACCACTTACTTGTCACTTTTGTTTCTTGGACGCAAATAATGTCAGCGTCCAGTGAATCAAGAGCCTTTTTAATGCCGCCTCTGAAAGTCCTTATGCCATTTATGTTCCAGGTAACGATCTTCATTGTGATTCAATTATCTTTTACCGTTTTTTGACACTGTAGTCAGACAACAATGTGAACACCCGGAAGTAAAACGGAAGCAAAAAAAGGCACGAGCGGAAGTGAATTTCTTTACTAATCTTTCATTATTTCTCTCTAATTTCGTGTTTTTTTGATAAAATATATATATTTATATTTATTGAATTAGTATCTTATTTTTCATGTCTGAATATACATCAAAGGCTTTATCCAATTTAATACAAAAACATGTTGGTGTAATGCATTGCGCCTTTGCCTAGCTAGAGGGGGTAATTGTGCTTTCACGTTTTTCGGCGCGCTTTTGACACCAGACCTCACTGTGAAACCAGAGAACCGGGTGGGAGGAAGGCAAGCGGCTGCTCAGGAACCTGGTAACGGGTACCGGTGGCTACTATCGTGATTAGCAACCATTGATAGTTCCTGGAGGAAGTAGCAGCAGTGGTGAACGTTTGCTTTCCAACCGGCTGAGCTCCATCTTTTGAAACAAAACCAGAGGGTAAGTGGCAAGTTGAGGCTAATGTTCGCAATCTAGCGTTAGCTAAATTAGCTCGACTGACGTTACTCACCGTGTAATGTGATGTCGTCTATTCCGCTAAGCCTGTGTAAGTTTAACCAGTTACAAAGCCAAGAAGTTAGCTTTCGCTAAATACTCTTCAACTCGACTTTGCTAGTAGCGTTGTGCTGTCGCTTGCTAACCTACGTTAGGCTCAAACTACTCTAGCTAGCTGTCAGGCCGGTGTCGTCTTAGTTTTTGTATAATATTCACCATCTAACTGAAGATACCAGCTTACTTTAGAATCAACGTTAAGGGTGAGAATGTATGATGAAAAAAATGTTAGCGTTACATCCTTAAATTTATACGCAGTTGATGCTAGTTTGAAGGACTAGCAGAGACAGATGCTTATGGGATGCATCATTTGGCACCCGGACATAGGCGGCTGGCGTTTCCATCTTCGGTCAAAGGAGAGGACATGAGGAGAGAGGACATGAGGAGAGAGGAAATAGGGGGAGTTCAGCCACACCCATTCAATAAGGGTGGTAAAAGTAACCTTAATCCATATCGTCTCCACACTTCGACCAGCTGTCATAACCATGCAGCTAAAATTAGCTATCAGCTTATTCCGAATATAAGTAACAGTAATGTAGCTGATGTTTAGCCAGTTTAATAGCACCAGCCTTTTAACTGCGGTGGGTTGAGCATTCATCATAGATCCCATGGGTTAAGTGTCAATTTAAAAAGGAGAATATCAGCAATGTGCTAGTTGTAGGTTCAAATTGTTAATTATATCTGCCAACTACATATTTACAAACTGCAACAATAGCTGATTTATGGTTTGGATTTGGCTTTTTGTGCTGAAATTGGAGTTTTCTCATTCAGCCGATCCCCAAGTTAATCTCGCCCTATGCTGTTTACCGGCCATTGTTCTAAGGGGTTTAGATACATAATCATCGTCTTTGTGTTTTTGCCTTTTTTTGTAGTGTGGAGTAATGAGAGTGGGGGAGTGAAGGAGGCAGTTGTCCCAGTAGAACGTTGGCGAGTGGGAGGCCAAGCAAGAATGCTGGAGGCCGATGCAGACCCAGCAGGTGCAGCAGTAGAGCGAGAGGAAGTCGAGATGGGGAGCGAAGACATGAATACCGAGGTGGTGCGGCTGACCCTGGAGCTCCAGGAGGCCACGGAGGAAAAGCTCCAGGCCGCCCGCTATGGCCTGGAGGTGCTGGAGGAAAGTGCGGCTCTCAAGATGAAACACAGGCAGCTGGAAGAGGAGTATGAAACCCTCAAAGGGGAGCTACAGCAGCTCAGAGAGGTAGGAACACCTAAGGCCTTCTAGTTATATTTAGACAACATTACGCTTGTGAAGCTCTTGTTTCCCCAGCATTGAACACAATAATGGTTGTAAACCTTTTGTATATGAGAAATGTGCAAGCGAATGTTGCATTATTGCAGTATATATTAAACATAATGCAATGGAACAGTAACATTCCACATGTTTTATCTTTCACCTGCATTCTAATTGTACAAAAATGGTTTTGTAGATTTACCTGCAGTCATGTGACATTGATGGCAAAATGCAAATGCAGTCCAAATTGAAATGCTATCTAGCTGTGCTGCCTCTGGGTAAAGCAGAATATATACACATATAGATGTGTGAGGAGTTTGTCACACCACAAAAAAAAGTAACCACCCAGTGAAATTTGAATGATTTGAAAACAAAAGGCAAGTGTATAACATTTCAAAATTGTGGGATATCATTGTTCTCTTGTTATTATGTGCCATATGACTATGACACGAACTTGATTGCTTATCCCTTCATTGCATTTGGGTAACTTCGTCAGTCTACTACCACAGTAACGGTTCTGTTAACAGCTGTGACCTCTTGTTATACTTTCAATGAAGAGGCTTGTGATCGCACGCTGAGTCAGTTTTGCTCCAATATGTCATCTGATGCTGATGCAGGAACACTGTTAACAGCTTCAACAGCCAATTAGTCAGCACATCCGTTGCTGTTCATCTTACACTGATATTTGATGCTGCATTGCATTAAGGATTGAATTATGTTAGCACCGGATATTCAAGTTAAAATTATTAGACCAGTGTGTCAAAACTCAGATTTCATGTAATCCATCCTTTCACAGACAAATTGTGACATATGCCTCAGTATGTTGTGCTTCTCAGTATCTTGTTTTAATTCCCCCCCATGAATGTATTTAGTATTGATGAAACAGGCTTTTTAAAACTTGTTTATGTATAAAGTAAGTAATCCCATAAAATGCAATCCTGTCATGTGGGCAGTTTTTTTTGTTCTGCAAATGTTCCATCCACCTGTTTAAATTGAGATGTTTGAAATCCTGCTCACAAGCAGTTGGATATTTAGCAATTCATTTGTGCCAGAATAACATCACAACTGGTCGTAAGCGCTTTATGTCTTAAGGTACGTAGTGGTACAGAATTTCAGCAATTTTTTTATAATCTGCATAAACCTCACATGTTGGCTGTTTACCTACCGAGGCTTTGGCAGGGTTTTAACAAAGCAGAGCGGCCTCATGTGTTATGAATTAGCATCATTATTAGTGGTTCAACGGATCATAAAACTCACGGTTCGGATCAGAGTCACGGATCGGATCGGCACATAAGATAAGCAGAACGCAAATATTACTTTTACAGATCACATTTTTTCGCCGCCGATACCAATTGCAGATTATTGATGATCATTATTGGGAGATACAGATCCCTTTTCTTGTTGGATTATAGCAGCTGGTCTACAAGGCTCCAAACTATTTATTTTTTTGTAGTTTTAATGATGTATTATACGCTGCTTAGAGGGATTGTAAATGGGTCATAATTCATCTCTAATATCTGTTTATGTTGCTGTGACAACATCTCCTTCGAGGTGTAGACTAGAGTGTTGTTAACAAACCAGAACAACCTGTATGCCTGTAATCAGGTTAACATGATTGTTTATGATTCCTTTGTTAAATATCTCTACATTTCTTGCCTCCAGGAGTAGCACAGCATAAATTCATTTGTCTTTCAGCGCTGCGAATGTTGTTCCAATGTGTCCTTTTAACCCTTTTTTGTTTGTGTAAAGGCATTCGCAGACTCTGTGAGCAGCCAGAAGCGTGCAGCGGCTGATGGAGAGTGTCGGGAAGAGAACCTGCTGCAGGAGACCGCCTCTAAGGAGGCTGCCATGGCTACACGCTTGGATGAAGTCCAGGCAGAGCTCAAGCAAGCGCGCCTCGCACTGAGCAATGCCCATGCAGAGATTGATAGGCTGGGGGTGGTCTCCACCCAGCTAAAGAAGGTAGAGCGGCTCACTCAGTACACCTGCTCATCAGTGTTATACTATATACTGTCAATTCCTGTCCTGTCACGATGAATACGATGGAACCCTGAATCACTGTTGGATATATTGACTCATTCCCAAAGTTAAATTTAGTAAATCTTCCATTTTAATGTTTGCACTGATTTGACAGTGGGTTGTTTTTTTCTACAGGAGTGTGAGTGTCTGGAGGCTGAAAAGGGCCATCAGAGGGATGAGATGAAGGAATATAAAGTACGTGAGCTGCGCCAGCTGCAGGACAATGGTGAATTAGAAGAAGAAAATATCTCTCTGCAAAAACAGGTGTCTGTGCTCAGGGAAAACCAGGTCAGTTATCACTCAAGCTACAACCTTAGCAAATGCATGTACATTCTACCTGGCTGTGATTGTAAACGAATGGATGGATAAAGAATAAAATCTGTAGAAACGTGCAATTAAGTGTAAAACCATTCTAATGAACATTGTGCCATAGGTTGGTTTGTTTCAGTACACTTTCATAAAGTCATTGTTGTAGTGGACTACATTCACCTTTCCTGCATGAGAGCAAAACTGCTTTGAATGCAACACATTTTAAATTTCTGTCAGTTTTGAAGAGACTCCACAGGCCAGTTTCTATTTCTGGAAAATGAAGCAGCTCCCACAACTGTTCTTGTCTCGATCACCTGTTCTTTTTGTCATCGTATTCCCAATTTGGCTGCTGCCTCTGAGAGCCAGACATCACAACCAGTGAAACATTTCTCTGGCAATACGCAGCAGGAATTAAATAACTAATTATTGTCGTAAATAGTACTGTGACAACTGGGCTCCAGTGTAGTCATTTTACGAGTTACAAGTGATTGCGGGGCACTCAAATTCAGAGTATTTTTCCTGTCCTGGTTGACTTTGAATGCTTTGAGAAATGATGTGTTGTCCTGGGAATGTATTGCTCCAAGCTGAGAATAAACTGACAGACCAGATAAGCTTCAAATGCTTGTTAATGGGTGAGACTTTTTGTTTAGCAGGCTTTGTTCAGCCAAAGATCATGGTTTGGATTCCTGAGGGTGTGAGACGAGTGCTTCTGTATGCAGATGTGCCGTCTGTGTATGTTGCAGCTCTGCCAGCACAAACGGTCCATGACTAGTTCTAAATGTAGCCGAGACTTGTTAGTGTGTCCGTGATCTTTTAGTGGACTTTAAGATAACATCTAGTCTTGCCTCTACGTCCTCAGAAATCTTTTTATATTGTTTTACATGAAAAACATTTTGAAATAGACATGTATTGTTATTTTACGAATATGGTGTGTAAAGATTAAGTAAGGCAGCTAAATGGAAATAGAAGTTAAACTGTACAACAGTGGAAGGAATTGTATGTATCCATTTCCAAGAGAAACTTGAATTGGTGGTGATTATCACGAGTGGAGTTTCTAATTGATTGTGCACCCAGTTGTGTTGGATAAAACAACATATGAAGACCTTTTGATTGTGCTCCGCATTTCAGGTCGAGTTTGAATCGATAAAGCTGGAGCTGACCCACAAGAACGAGGAGCAGGAGGAGCTGCGAGCTCAGATGGAGGAGGCTGCCAGGCTGAAGGAGATAGCAGAGCGGCAGCTGGATGAGGCCCTGGACGCCCTGAAGGAGGAGAGGGAGCAGAAGAACTGTCTGCAGCGAGAACTCTCCGCCCTGACGCTCAACCCCTTCGACTCGGTGGGGAACCTGGAGCTCCACCTGGAGCAGCTGGATGACAGCCAGGAGGAGGGCCAGGGGGGAGAGGGAGAGGATCAGGACAGTGGCATTAATAATGGTCCTGGGTCTGCTCCCGGTTCTGCTCACCCTCCTCACTTGGGGGGCTCCAAAAGTAATGGCCTCATCCAACGCTACTCCACTCCACGCAGCAGCGACATGTTCCTGCGTGCTCCCGCCTCTGGGCTGGTGTCGGACCTGCTGAGTGAGCTACACTTTTCAGACAGCCAGAAACTGAAACAGCAACTCTTACAGGTACACTTTTTAAATGTGTATTAAAATGGTTGAATTATGGCGGTGCTCAAAAGAAAATAAATAGTAAAAATGATAACCCACAAAAAGATATAGGGGCAGTATTTACTTGTTATATTATTTGAATCCAGAGGAAATTTTGTGTCATTTTGTGAGAACTTAATAGTAGCCTGTTCTCTACTGCTAAGACTTAACAGGGAACACAGTATATACAGAAATTCTTTTATATTTATATTTAGATGAAAGTATCTGTTCTAGTCAGGCTGAGCAGTGAAGTCGTCAGACATCGGTTTGTGTGTCTGAGCTATTGACGGGGCATGTCTGCCGCTTCCTGCTTGAAAACCACATCCCCTGCATGTTGGTGGAGCGAGCCTTTCTATATTGATAAAAAAAACAACACCTGGCACCACATTGCATCATCTACTTCCCCAAGCGATGTTGTGAACTCCCACCTGATACAGTTTTCCCTCACAGATTTAGGGTACTTGGGAGAATTAAGAATGTCTTGAACCCCTCTGAGGGACATATATTATTCATGATGCATTTAAACCGGGGGTTGGGTTAGCGAGCTCTTACCCATCAGATGTTGGGTGTGGAGCTGAATGGGGTCATCCACTGTCTAACATAAAAAATGCATTAAGAGTAAAGGTGGTGGGGAGAGACATTTGTGTTAAAGAGAACTGCCCTTTTGTTTTAAGGAGAATATATCAGTTTTGGCCCTTTGGTGAACAGAAATGGATGATATTCAACTCATGAACAGCAGTAAATTAAGCGAATTTAAGACGTATGCTCATACAAAGATTGTCATCTTTTTATGTGTGTGAGTCCAGGCAGAACGAGAGAAGTCCAGTCTGATTAGCAAGGTGGAGGAACTGCAGATGCAGCTGGTGATGTCCAAACAGGCTTTCAGTCAGCAAGCGGACAAGGTTGGGTCTCTCACGCAACAGCTGGAAGCTGTGCAGAGCAGCCAGCAGCACGGCCACGAGGCAGGAAACCGGGCAGACGACGAGACGGAGAACGGAGACGGTAGCAATGTCTTTGACTATGAGGTAGACACCAAGAGCAAGGAGGTGCTGGAAGCGCGAATGCGTTCAGCCAACGAAGAGCTCCTGAAGCTACGAGATGAACTGTCTCAGGCGGGAGCTCGTTACAACACACTGGAGAACAGGTACAGGCAGGAGAAGGATCGATGGCGGGGAGAGGCCCAGGAGCTGGCTGACAAGATCCGTCAATGCATCAAGTCCAGCAAGCAGGACCAAGAGCGCATCAGTGAGCTGGAGAAGGAGATTGGAGCCACAAGGAAAGTAGCCATTGATTCAGAAGGGCATTTGAGCGTCGCCCAGGAAGAGCTGCTGGCTTTCTCTGAGGAGCTGTCCAACCTCTACCACCACATCTGCGTGTGCAACAACCTGACGCCCAAGCGCGTCACCCTGGACTATTACCGCGATGGTGCCAGGGCAAGTTTCGCAGGAGGTAGTGCACGAAGATCGTACTACGCCCACCCCCAGCAAAACTCCCAGAAGAAGCCGCGAGCCAATGATGCGTTCGTCTCCAAAGCTTCAGTGTTGCAGTTTATGGGGGAGGTGGACAGTGCAGGAGCCAGCGGTGACTCTCCTAGTTGCCCCGGATCCCCCACCCTGGATTTCAGGGACCCTTCAAACGTCTGCAACTTGGTAGCGGTCATCCGTTGCCAGATCAAACACCTCCGGGTAAGACCGCAATGCTTATCACACACCAGTGCAAATGATCTAACTCGATCACTGAAAGCCAGGCTTTTGTTCTGGGCGAAGGCCTTTCCTCCTTCACACATTTCTTGCTGAAACTAAAGCTCAACTCCAACTGTTTATAGTACTTGAGTAGCTCCCGTGTTAATTCAAATCCCACACCTCGTGTGGGATTTGTTGACGTGTGTGTGTGTTTGAATAGATTGGATTACTAGGGGACAAAGTTGAGTTGTTGCTTTCTCTACAGAGAATCCTCTCAGAAACAGCAGAGTCTGGAACACTGGGAACTTGTGTTTTTATGTTGTGAAACACAGTTTGAAACGCATATAAATGAATAAGATAGATAGATGAATAACAGTATTGTCAAGAAAACCTAGATAGAAATGTATACATTTTGCATTACTTGGTTTTGGCCATTGTTGATAACTGTATGTATAAAAAATAAATCCAATATACAAGAAAAAGACTTTTACTATGCTAAGATTTTGACAAAACGTTTACTTTGCCAGTGAAACAAACCCGTTAAACCCCTTTTCATGACTAACTATCTGTTCTCTCTCAGGTGGCAGTGGACCTCTGTCGTCAGAGGGGTGCGATGCCTTACTCGGGGTTCAGCAGCAGCGGAGAGTCAGAGCGCGATGCTGAAAGCCTAATGGAAGAAGTACTAAAACTCAAGTCCCTTCTCAGCACTAAGAGAGAACAGATCGCTACCCTCAGGACTGTCCTCAAGGCTAATAAACAGGTAGGTCTAGCACTGGCTACGCTACAGTGTTCCCTGTTGATCTCTTTGCACTGTTTTAAAAACAGTTTTAGTCTAGTAACACAGTAGTAATCCTGAGAACAGCTCTCTTGGTACACATGGCACATAACCTTGACATAAGCAGGCTGGTTGGCCTGTATCATCGGTGTCTAGACATTTCCTCGGGCTTACATGGCTCTGCACCTTGAGTACAGTGGGATGTTGCACTCCTCAGAGGTTGAATTCTCCTCCCCCTTCCTGTGGCTCAAGCACCGCCTGACCTGCTTCTGTCATTCCCTTAGCTGTCACACTCCCTTTCTCACACGCGCGTGCACACACACACGCACATCAACACTGAAAATGTTGGTATTGTTGATTGCATTCAAGTCACACATATGTAAAAAGGCTTAACATAGCTGTGTTTTTGTCTATAGGGTACATACATGTTTATTCTATACACTTCATGCATGCTAATATGCATTTTAACACCCCTTCTTAAGGGGAATGATGGTGCTACAGTATTATATAATAGTGCAATCGTCTTGCTTGTCAATGCAGACAGCAGAGTTGGCTCTGTCCAATTTAAAAACTAAGTACGAGACGGAGAAGAGCATGGTGTCGGAGACCATGATGAAACTGAGGAACGAGCTCAAAGCCTTGAAGGAGGACGCTGCCACCTTCTCTTCACTGCGAGTCATGTTTGCCAGTCGGTAAGTTGTCCTTTTTATGTATATTTTTTTTTTTTAAAAAGGTAAGCATTATATGCAGCTGTGTTATAAAAGAAAAAGAAGACCTGTATTTACTTTGCCCTGTGGCAATGTAGACATGTGAGCCAACACACGTTAATTAGCTGTGATTGTCTGCTCTTAGCTAGTGTTTTTCATGCTTAGTAATGGTGCTCTTGTTGTAGCACAGCGTCTGTCATGTAATAAGCTTACCGTGCTCATTACGCCTGTGGACAATCCACCGGTTCACATGAAGATTATGAACCACATGCTCTGCCCTGTGCTGATGGGGGAGGAGGCGAGAACAGATTTGTCCCATCAGGCCAGGTTACCTTAATGAAGGAGAAGCGTGATGTCGGCGGGAGATGGGTGGGATGTTTAATAGGGTGGGAAAGTGCTGTCAAGGCTTACAAAGCTACAAACACTTCACTCACTAATCACTAACCTCTTCAGGGAATCCGTTTGCTTGGATAATAGTTTGGAGTGTTTTTGTATTGGTTTGTGAGTGAACTAATTATTCTTTTTCTTGTTTTGTAATGGCTGTATTGTTTTGTAAAATTAGTTGATTAATTACCAGAGAAGCGTTTTAGACGTGCATTACCTGTGTAGGTCATCTCAGTTATGAGACAGTTATGAGCTGGCATTTGATGATCCTTTAGTAGGATTGGGGAACAGACATAGTCAAGGACAACTACAGGCTAAAGATGACAGCCTAATAGATCCTCTTGTTTATAACCAAGTTATGTGGTGCCATCATGTGGATATCTGGAGTGAGTGCATTTCTACACTACATGATGACAAGGAAGTATTCATTCTTTAAATCTTATTCCAGTCAAATTCTATTCTTATTGTCATCTTCACATACACCCCAGCTTTTCTTTGTTTTACATCGTAGTAAATTATATAATTTTGTTATCCAAAAACAGGACGTCACTTTGTGTTTTGGTTAACTTGTGATCGTTTGATGTTTTTGAAATATAACAAGTCATCAATAATCCAAAAAGCTGCTAGATTAATCAATAATGAAAATAATCTTAGATTGCAGTCCCAGTGTGTATAACGTTTGTGTCTGCCGGACTATAATTCATGTGACGCATATGTGTTCTGTGTCCCTGCATTTGTGCACCAATCAGTTTTTGCCTGCTTGTGCATGTTGCATCTTTTCACTGTGTACAATCTCTCAGGTGTGACCAGTATGTCACCCAGCTGGACGAGATGCAGAGGCAGCTGGCAGCATCCGAGGATGAGAAGAGGACCCTGAATTCTCTGCTGCGTATGGCCATACAGCAGAAACTGGCTCTCACTCAGCGTTTGGAGGACCTGGAGGCCCCTCTGTCTCCCCACAGCTTGAACAGCAGCCCCCGCCGCTCCCGGGCCAAAGAGCTGGCCACCAAGTCAGGCCGGGGTCCGAGGAGCCCCCGAAGCAGTCCTGCTCGCCCCCCGTTGAGAAGCAGTCCGCGGGCTAGCCCCGTTCTCGGCGGCAGCGTCTCTGCGTTGGCCACGCACCACCTGCGAGGTTTAACCCGAAGTCTCCATACAAGCCCTGTAAGAACCTCTCTCTCTCTTTGTTCTGACAACCCCACCCAGACCAGCAGCCGGTCTTGCAGAGGCACGGGTCTCCCGCGGGACGCCACCTTTGTCAGAAGTCAAAGTGTCAGTGATATTTTTAACACAGAGTTGAGTCCTGGCAACTCCCCAACGCGTAAAGGCTCCACCAGTTCTGTGAAGAGCGAGTTAATGGTTAAAAAAACACAAATCTGTGATTCAAGGAAAGGTGTGTCAGGACGGAGAGCTTCAGTCCCTGTACGTCAGGACACATTCATTACAACTCGGGTCGTACCGGCCTCCTCCACCAGGCAGAAGTCTTCTTTATTTTCTTCATCCATAGATAATCTAACCTCTTCTAAAGCCTTGTGTGTGTATCCTAACACATCTGAAGCATGGGGTGAATGTCAACAAAAGCCTGATCTCAAACCCTACTTAGATACTTCAGTAAGAAGAAAACAGACTTACAAGTCTAATTCTGCTGTACAAGCAGCAGCTGCTACATGTCGTAACACGTTTCAGTCACACACGGCCTCTTCGCCATCGAACGCTAAATCTTCAGGGGCCCCGACAACCACACCGCTCCCTGTTCACAATCCACCTGGTAGGAGCAGGTTGACCGGGGTCTGTAGAGAGTCTAGGCGCAGAACATCCACCTCCTCCAGTAGAACCACGGAGGAATTGGTCATTAGCGTCGGTAGGAGCTCTGCTAACAAAGCTCAGGGCACACCTGCCAGGCCCCGAAGCTCACACTCTAAATCGTCCCGCACGCGATAAGACAAAGTAGCCAGCAGATTTATGCGTCATGCTAAATCTACTTATTTTCAATAGCAATCCATTGTTTTACAAATATTTAAGCCATACTATTATATATTAGATAACCAATCTTTAGTATTTTGTTGAAAAATAAGACTGTCGGGGTTAAGCTCTGCTTTTTATACATCTCATGTAGCTGTTTGGAGACCCCAATTTGCTGATTCTTTTTGTATGTTGTATTGATCCATTTATCCTTATTAATTACCGTCATCTTTTTCCACTTACTTTTTTTTAATTTGAATTAAATGTGTTTTTTGTGTCTCTGTGTCATCCTGTCTCTGTAGCGCTGAAACACTCCTCCTATCACTCCAAACCCCCTCTTCTCCATAAGGACCTGTCTCCATGTTGACTCCCCGGCTCCCTGTCACATCCCAGATATGATGCAACATTTCCCAGTCTACCCACCAGAACCATGGATTTAAAAAAGCAAAAAAAACAAAACAAAAAAAAAAAAAGATTGTCTCATCCCGCCCACTTGGTTTTCTCGGATCGGAGAAACCTGCATGCAGCCTGGAGCAGGATGAGGATGAAATGTGCTGCTCATTGCTCTGTGGAGTCATTGACTGTGTCTTTGT
The DNA here is from genome assembly GCF_004355925.1 of Anarrhichthys ocellatus. Classification (NCBI taxonomy): domain Eukaryota; kingdom Metazoa; phylum Chordata; class Actinopteri; order Perciformes; family Anarhichadidae; genus Anarrhichthys; species Anarrhichthys ocellatus. The sequence goes on along the minus strand of NW_022280035.1, from coordinate 5,031,859 downwards.
CCCAAGTGGAGCCAACTTCCATCTGGTCTTGGTCAAGGCTGCTGTGTGTTGTGGTGAACCAGTGACAGTATTTATTCCAGAAGGAGGGATGTTTCATGTGCAGTATTTACTGTCCTCAGACTTTGATTTGAGGCTCTGATCTTTTCTTTTTTTTAAGGCTGTATGTCTTTCCACTCTTGCCTTTTAGTCTGGCATCCTTTAGTGTCCATACGCCATTAGATCACTTGTGATAACTCTCCCGAGTAGTTGTTTTTGCAGAACAATGCAGCCTTACTAACATAGTTGCTATCCCACAAGTAGAGAGCTTGCTATTGTGTTGCGGGTCCTCCCTTTCACTGGTGATACAGTTGCATTACTTTTCTTTGTCCTGTGACGTGCCTGGCACTTTGGCTTTTGTCCATTATCCGCGCCCCTTTAACTCGAGGTCAGTAAAAATGCTATTTAGTTGATGGAAATAGATCAGCCATAAGTTCACCACCTCAGGTCAAGCAGAGTAATCAAGATTCATGATTTGGAAGATCCTTAATGAGCAGCTTACTTTGCAAACTATGCAGACCAAGTCAGGACGCTTCCTGCTGTTTAGAGTCGGGGTGAGTTTTAAACCTCACCTTCACTATCGTACAAAATGGCTGCAGCTGTTTTACAACAGCCATTTAGCATCTCTCACAATAAGCAGCTTTTGGGAAATATCTGGGCATTGCAAGCATCCCATTGGCTGATAATGTAATTTCCTGCTTGTTTGGCTGTTGACAGTCTCACTTCACTTAAGAATTCAAGTGGCTTGGTTTAGACAGAAACAAACACGTGCACACTTCTCTTGGCTACATAATCACAACAGCAGCTCCCATTCAGCTTCTGCTTCTCTCACTCCTTTGTACAACTAAGCCACAATACTCACGTTTTGTATTCCATCAGTTAATGTCACCATGTTTTTGTCTGCTACCAAAGTAAGCACGTTGTAATGAACTAGTATTACCCACACAACACTGAGGCTACAGCATCCATTGCGTTTAGTTAGCAATGCTAATAGTGCTAGCAGGCTGCTGTTAGAGTCGCTGCTTGTAGAAAAATTAAATAATGATATTATACACAAAAAGCATTACAGAGTGCTTTGCATCTAGTAGCACATTATGACTTAAAAGAAAGAATAAATACATTTCACAAAACGAAATCTCTCAAAGAGAGGCGTAACTGTAATGTGACATTGCTTTACTATGAGGAGCTCCACTAGCAGAAGGCTTGGATTGCAAAGAAAAGACACAAAGAAGAAGAAAACGTGTATCTGCTGATTTCCCCCCCCCCCCCAGCGCGAGTTGCTGCTAGAGTAGTTTGATGCCGGGGCTGTGATGTGAGGACAGCAGCACAAATGTAAACATTGGCACTGCCTCATTGAATGCAGTTAAATATTCACTTTGAATTGACCTGTAGTAGACCAATCATGTTCTTTAACATTTGGAAACAGCCGTTTGACAAATGAGAACTGAATGCAACGAAATGTTGCATCCATTTTGTTTTTAGCTCGACTGTCCTGTGGTTTAGTAGAGGAGGCCACAACCTGCTGATTCCTTATATTTTTGGTGCCTTGGTTTTGATTTTGTCTGTCTTTAGATGACCTCACATTTTCTAAATACTTTTCAACACTGTAGTTGTGATTTTTGAAGGTATGTTTTATTTACTTTCTCATGACGCAGTGTTAGCACTGAATAAGGTGATGTCTCATTTTGGTAAATATTTTCATATTTTAGCTTGCATGCCGGCTTTCAAGAACTCATTAGTGTGAACTAATGAATAATGAACGCAGAAAATCAAGAACATGTATGAAAAACATTATAGAAGGTTAGCTTCTTGCTAAGAAGTGGAAATGCTTTAACAATATGTGATATTTCTTCGAAGGTTGTAAATGGGTTCCTTGATCTATGTAATTCATTCTGTGCAGATTTGTGTATAATTTAATTACCACTATTGTATAATAATTGAACTGAACTGTATTTATGTGGTCTGCGTTCCGTGTCTGTGACTTGTTATAGAGGATGACGTGCACACTCCGCATTAACACATTGGATGGTCCTCAACTTTTTATGCGTGTGCAATTTCCTTTCATTGACTTGTGAACCGCTCATGAAAAATAAAAACAAGCCAACACTGTATGCTGATCGTGGTCTTTTGAGTTTAAACACAGTATTGGAATACTGCTTGAAGTTTATAATATCGGATCATACAGCAGGATACTACCATTCTATGGTAAGGTTTCTCCTAAAACCATGTGGTCTGGTGGTAAAAGCATCTTACTGGAACTTTATTCCCTAGAAGTAAGGAACATGAGAGAAGGTAAACAAACACAGATCATTGGTGCAATGGCTTTGACATCTGAAGTATGCAGCATGCTCAATTTTTGTCTACATGTCTCGATGACAGACCAAACAATCCAGGGGGGTTTGGACATGAGCAATGTGCAAATGTTCCGCTGCAATTTGTTAAATTTGAAAAAAAGATTAAATTACTGCAGATAAAATCTGATGATATACACGGGTCCCATCTCTAAACAAAAAAATTGCAACCTGTCGGAACAAAACCTCTTTTACAAAAGAGTTTATAATTTAAAGAATGCAGTAAAGCAAATAATGAACTAAGTGCATTAAGATAGAAACTTAATATAGTATCACTCAAAACATAACCTCTAGTCTAAAGCATTTAGATCGTTAATCTGATAGATTGTTTCTATGAGCATGGAGCAACAGATTCTAGAGCACAGTAGTAGCTGCTGGAACCTGTATCGGAGGCCAGCCTGCAGAAGAAGTTAGATGAGCGCCAGATCTCCTTGGGAGGAGTTAAAATAAATAAAACTGTGTAGTATATTAGTACAAGTCTGTTTAGATAACCTTTTACAAGCAAACACGAAGCGATGACACGTGTTCTTACACTGAAAGGAAGACCAGATGAACGAGCTGGTCTCGTCCCACCGCCCTACTCGCATTCTCTCTCCATCTGTTTAGCCGCAATAATCACAGCTATGATGCCGTGAGGCCAGAGTGCATTCGTAAAGGAAGGTGAAGTTCCCAGTTTTAATTTAAACATTTAAACATTTACAGGTTTCCTCCTCCCTACCCGTCCTGTCTTGGGTCTCAGTCAACGAGTTTGCAGATCATTTCACTTGTTCCACCTAATGCTCCATCTCCACACTGCTATGAACATTCCAGGTCCTCCGGGACATGTCTGCTGTCTGTCCGGAGTCAGAACTAAACAAGGAGAAGCAACGTTTAGTTTTTATGCAACATACTGTATATAAACTGCAGACCAGCGTCAACTCTCACTTCTATTTAAATCAAAGATTAAGACTGCTGTGGAAACATGATAAAAAAATAAACATCCTGGAAGTAATTATAATTAGAAACTTTCTCAACATAATGACTTAGTGTCTTATCTGAGTATCTTTTAATTATGAGATTGTAAGTCATACTTTTGAGATACTAAGTCATAATTATGAGATGCTACGTCATAATTATGAGATACCAATTATGAGATGCTTATATCATAATTATGAGATACTAAGACATTATTTTGAGAAGGTTTCTCATTATGACTTACAGTATCTTTATTTTTTCATCACAATGGCAGGAATGCCTTCCATACTGTTCTGTTGGCCGCTGCCTTTTATTGAATCAAATAACTGCACCGTAAATTATATTCTTGTATTTTCTTATTCTTATTCTATTTTAGGTTGTTTTGTGATGTTTACTCGCCTCTCACCACTGCTTCAAATGTCAAAATAAGACTAAAATGTGTTACAAGATATTCTTCAGTGCACAAGGGAAGATCCCATACTACGCTGAATGCATCTGGAAAAGAAAAACAAAGCGGCTGTTTATGATTGGCTGCAGGGACTAAAGACCCCTCCCCCACCCTAAAGAAAGGGGCGTGTCTACCCGGGATAACGCAGTTGTTTTCATCTTCTTGCTACTGAAAGCCAACGGTGCCAGCCTGCAACGGAAGCAGCTTTTAAACGTGTTTTAACAAGTTTGCACAGTAAACATGTCTTTTAAGGCAGTGGGAGCAGCAGTGACACGTGCACTGTGGACCAGAGGACACGGGACTCCTCCGCTAGCGCGATCCCCCAAAGTGTACAACAGACTTTCGACAACATGCAGGGTGTACACAGTGCGAAAGCAAGGCTGTGAGACAACTCAAGCACAAAGCTGCAGCTCTGACTCCGACAGGCCGAATGGCGACGTGCCATCCTCCTCCAGCGAGCCGCCTCACAGACGCCAGACTGCGGATAAGAAGGGACCCAAGGAGCCCGTGGGTGCGCCCGGTGTCAAAACACGGTCGTTCACGTCCACCGCAGCTCCGGTGGATCAGACGTCCTACATGTGGGCTCGGTACAATGACACCAAACGGCTGGTTAACGGTAAGTAAAGAGGGTCCCCAATGTTGCCCCCCTCAAGACACCCCCAAGTAGCAACGGTTAGCTAACCACGTCACCAGGGCTCGCTGTGAAGACGTGTTGTTTACGCGTGGGGGTTGTTTTTCATCCTCTTTCAGAGTAACGCTCGCGTAAATCGGACAGATGGCACAACATGCTGGTAGTTCCTCACAGGCCAAATGCGGTTTAGGGTAAAGTTTCAACATCCGTTTGCTGTTTTTAAATATAACCAGCCAGCAACATGTTCCCCGTAGTTCCACTTTTTGATCTTAAGAAAAACAAAAACAGCCCCTAACGTAAGCGAACGAGAAATACGTTCAGTAAAGATGGGAAAAGAAATCTTCAACTTCACCGAACTGAAGAAATATTAGCTAATGTGTGTTATTTTCATAATGGTATTTTAATGTCAGCAATTGTTTTTAACTAATGGTGAAAACAATGTTTTTGTTTTTTTTATGGTGTCATAAAAGTACATTTGGAATAAAGTGTAATGCTCAAAATAGAGCATAAAAAGCATGAACAATTTCAGATAATATAAAAAAAACTTCCATAGTTAATTACCTTTTAGCTCTACACATTCTAAATATGCACAAGAGGGGAGTTTCTCTCAGAAACCTCCTTAGGTTTAGACACACCTACTTGTTTAGGTTGAGCAAGAGTGCATAGTTCGTGTGCTCTTTTCACAGCAGCCATTTTGACAAGTAATTGCAGGGTTAACACGTGTGTTGATTTAATAAACAATCAATTAGGGCCCTGTTCCATTTAGTCGGGCTGGTTCACTGTAATGGCTTTGCCACTAAATAGAATGGGACCTTTTTATCGATTACACTGTGTGCATCCTGCAACTACATGTCGAAATGGCTGCTGTGAAAAGGGCCTATTGCGGGCGGTTCTTTGCCCCCCCCCCCCACACACACACACACACACACACACACAATGTAAATGTGTGCTGATATTTATTTTTACTGTGTAACTATACTGTAATATATGTGTGGAGCATATATTTGTTGTCACTTTCAGACCAACTAGTTATTTCATAAATCTTATAGTTTGATGTGACTCAACACGGGGACAGTGAGAAACTAGCCTTGGGTTGGTGCATGGGCATGTCTGCTGCGGGCCTCATTGCTGTGACACAGTCCTGTCTAAGGTATTGGAGGCTGTCTCAGGAACAGATTGTAAAATGTTTGTTTACACTGTGCCCATGCATTGGCTGCATGGCTGTTGTATTTATCAAAGTGTGCAACAGAGGCGAGCAAAACTCATGAAATGGATAATTAAAAGAACCGCTATTACAAGAGGTAGTGGATGCTATGCTACCAATCAGCCGTACATTAAATATAATACCCTCAATTTGTAAGAGCTGTGCTAAAAGTTAATTTTTTGGGTGGCTGGACTTAGTTCTGTTAAGAGTCAGTTGGCATCCTAGAAGCACATATTACGCAACTTCCAATGAGCTCGCCAGCCTCGCTAGATTGAAACCAGCAGTGGAATTACTGCTTTCGTCTCTGCAGATGTCAGAAATCTGTTTCATAATACAAGAGAATATTACAGATTTTTACAACATGAATTGCCTAATCCTACCCTTCCTCAAAATGAAAACAGTGACTTGTGTTTTGTTCCCTTCTTTTTGCTTATTCATTGATTTCTGTCTGATTTGATCTACTTTTGACTGGATTAATTAAATGAGGGTTTCCCCATCTGCTCTCAGTCCTGATCCCACCAGGTGCGTGTAACCTCCTCAACTCCTCCACCATCTACGCCAACAACGAGGTCAACCTGGCTGAGGTGGACATCTACGGCTTTGACTATGACTACACGCTGGCGATGTACTCAAGTGCACTCAACATAATGATCTACAACAAAGCGAAAAGCTTCCTAATCGAACACTTCAAGGTGCGTTTTACAGTCGCTGCATCAAGTATATGGGCATTACAACTGCTTTTAGATTGAGGTTAATTTATCCGTTTTGTCTTCCTGCTTGACAGTACCCTAAGGGCATCCACAAATATGATTACATTCCCAACTTCACCGTTCGGGGTCTGCACTATGACATCCAAAAGGTACATTCTTTTAAATCACAAATGTCCTTTTGCATCGGAATAAATGTGTACATTCCTCCGTACTGATAATTAAGAGTGAACCCCCCCCTCCCTCCTCCTCTGTAGGGTCTTCTGATGAAGATAGATGCCTTCCATTACATTCAGCCAGGAACGGTGTATCGGTAAGAGGTTGATGCTGTGTTGAGTGTATCTTAACTAACACTTATGCCACGTTGTTTCTTTTAGTTACTTTAATCTACATTGCTGCTGCGATGGCAACTCATCCGTTAGTTTTGTCGGATAATGTGTGTGTGTGTGTGTGTGTGTGTGTGTGTGTGTGTGTGTGTGTGT
>NW_022280035.1:5019733-5025036 GCF_004355925.1 Anarrhichthys ocellatus | reverse complement strand
TGTGTGTGTGTGTGTGTGTGTGTGTGTGTGTGTGTGTGTGTGTGTGTTTTTATGGTGCATTAATATATGTTTGGTGTTTCCAGGGGGCTGAGCCCAGTGCCAGACGAGGAGGTCCTTCAGCTCTACGGGGGGACCTACCATATCCCTCTGGAGCAGGACAGCGGCTTCTATGGAAAGGTTATTATAATAGTGAACAGTAATATGAACAGTAATATGAACACAATTGGATAATCTATCAGGTACTTCAGTTGACTTTCATTGTTTTTAATCATTTTAAACTGTGCAGACAGAGCTGCCTGACATGTACTACAGTTATTGCTCTTTGTATTCAGATATTTCACAATGTCTTTGTGAAACATGTTTGGCTCAGATGAGAAAGCTCTTCTTAAATTTGTGGGCTCAACACATCTGATATAATCTCATCGGGCCACTCTCAATCAGGGATGCAGTTCAGGATTAAATCTTTCAACAGATATTTTAAGCGACGGTTTCCTGTTACATAAGCCGCGATGTTGAATTTTATAATCTCATTTGTTACATCGTCCGTGTTCCTGTCTCTGAAAAGCTGACAGCAACAATTGTCCAATAAAATCATTCGTTTTTTTAGTTTTGATTTTTTTCAATACTGCACTCATGAAACGTAGAAATCTCTATTGAGTCTGACAGTCACAAAGGTGAACCTGACTTTTTGCAATTTGAAGAGTTTTCGGTCCATTGGGTCCTTTAAGTGCAGCGGGAAGTATCCCTCTCCCTCTTCTGATTCTCCTTGAAACATTCCTATCAAAAATAGTTTCTGTGTGGCTATTGGTCGCAGTGAAAATGGTTCCTTATGTGATCAGGAAGTGTTATTTTTACAAGTTCACAAACATTTACTGCACCCCAAGTAAATAGCAAGAAATTAAAAATGTATTTTCTATCACAGGGACCAAAAGTTAAGCAGTTCATGGACATCTTCTCCATTCCTGAGATGACTCTCTTGGCCGCAGCAAATGATTTTTTCATCACCAACGGCATCGAATACGATCCCGTTCACCTCTTCAAGGACGTCTCGGTCAGTATTTAGTGAATATTACACCCTATGTTTGAGGTTGTGGCCTCATACTGAGAAGTATTCTGACCCATTGTATTTGACTGTTTTCGCACACTGTGATTCTTCAGCTGGAGGCTCAGGAATCTGCTGAGCTCAGCAGAAGTTTGCGAAAGACTCTCGTGGGTAGAACAAAGAACAATCGCTGCTTTTCCTCTTGGTCCTGAGATGCCAGGGCTTCCTGTTACAGGGCACTAGTACAGCTAGCACAACATCTGCTTTGATTTAACAACAAAACAAAAACATGCAAAATGTCAGGTTCTTATAGAGTTTTTAACTGGTTATGAAACAGTCCCAATTTAATACAAAAAATGACCTACATAATCAAATGAGACCATCAGCGAGCAGATTTGTTATTTCTATGTAGTTTTTCCTAATGCTTAATCCGCGCCTCCAGGGTCAGGATTTCGCTGAAATCAGACAAAATTATGCAGGTTTCCCAGAAGCTCCTTCCGACTCCAGCTGGGCCTCCGGCTGTGACCAGCCGGCCACGATAAGACCCAGAATTGGATGGGGATGGAGAGCTCTGCACCCGGTGGCAGCGGCTCCTCCTCCTCCCGCTAAGACTAGGGCGGTGCATCTCCTCTCCGCCAATACTATTGCTTTTGTCCACAGTGGCCGCTAAAAATCAATACAAAATAAAAGTTGAAAATGAAAAGTCATCACTTTCATACATTGTGCCATTTCTTTCTGAGCGACTGTAGTTCGGAGCTCTCTCTCGACTCATGCTAGTTCAGAAAAGTACCATGAAATCTGTAGGTCTGTTGTGAAGGTCTGTTGCCCCCAATGTAACACCTATTTAATCCTCAGGAAGCAATTGGCATGGTTCACCTGCAAGGCTACATGTACAAATGGATCATGGAAGATTTTGGTAAGATATCTTATTTCCTTAGTTTGTATCAAGCCAGCACATTACTGCACATAAAATAAGATTACGGGAACGTTTTGTGCGGTCTTCTTTCTCGTCATAGATAACTACATCCTGAGAGGAGAGGAGACGGATGCTGTTTTGCATCGGTTGGTCAGTCATGGAAAGAAACTGTTCCTCATTACCAACAGTCCCTTCAGCTTTGTGTAAGTGAATACCATCTGTCCGCTATGAGTCCACTCTGACCCAGAACGAGGGTAAACTGTTCTGTTGCAATCTGTTATGCTAATGTATTTTTCTTTTCCTGTGCGCAGGGATAAAGGAATGACGCACATGGTGGGAAAAAACTGGAGAGACTTCTTCGATGTGGTCATTGTCCAGGCAGACAAACCTCACTTCTTCACCGATTGTATCAAGTGAGTAAATGTTTCGGGAGAAAGTGGTGAACAGAACGTTGATCATCTTGTTCAAAAATGTCCTGAACATGTTTATTCTTGCAGACCCTTCAGGCGCTTGGATGATAATGGAGACCTTCAGTGGGAAAAGATCAACAGTTTGGACAAAGGACAGATCTACAAACAGGTCTGTGTAACTTTAGGCTACCGTCTGACTCCTCTGAAAGTAAAGCTGTTCCTGATCCTCTAATCATTGGGCTTATTTGTCTCGCTATTCAGGTTTGTACTTGTTTAACTTAATGCATCCTCTGCGTCTTAATGAACCAAAGAAAATGGCATGTGGTTTGTGGTTTTCTTTTGTGTTTCAGGGAAACCTGTTTGAGTTTCTCAGATTGACAGGCTGGAGAGGTTCAAGGGTTCTTTACTTTGGAGACCATCTTTATAGTGACCTGGCTGTAAGTTTCAAATCGCACTGCATTAAGGATCCACTGTATGACTGACTGTTATTGTGATATCCCATGACTTCAGAATTTACCTTCATGATGGGATTTTTTTTTTTTCAAGAAATATAATTTTTCAGGATTAAAAACATTGCAGTTAAACACTATTCATGGTCCAGGCCCTGTCAAACACACACACAGACAGACAGACAGACACTCACTGTCTCCACCTATTGCACAATTCTGAACATTTCCAGTGTGACAGACAGACAGACACTGTCTCCACCTATTGCACAATTCTGAACATTTCCATTGTGACATTTGGGAGGGGCTGCAAAGTGAACATTTCGAACACCAGGTAGCCATACAGACTGTCTGATATGTTTATAAATATAGACTCAGTGGCATGGATTTAAAAAGTATAAGAACACATTACTAGACAAAAAAAAGTATATTTATCATTGAAATATCAATCAATTCATTAATTCGATCTGAAAAGAGCTAAAGTTAGGGCACAATTTGGTTCATCTGTGTGCAGCAGAGTTTGACCAAAGCAGTTTCACTTGTTGCGGTAGGACCTGATGTTGCGACATGGCTGGCGTACAGCAGCCATAGTACCTGAGCTGGAGCCGGAAACCAAAGTGGTGTGCACCGACCGGTACGCAGTGAGCCTCACCTGGCTGCAGGCTTTAACCGGCCTGATGGAACGCCTGCAGGTGAGAAGCACATGGAGCTTTTACGTTCTTCTTATGTAGGGAGTCACCAAATAACAGCAATGACACGCCTTAAAATGTCTTACCCAACTCCTATCCAAACGTGTTACGGGTTAAAGGGAGACGGATGTTTACATAGCTGGCAGTTACCCATGTTTCTTAAGCCTCAAATTGCCAAATTAATAACGGACCTCGATTTGCTCATCGTGTTTTCTTTATTTTCTTTAGTCACATCGGGACCCAGAGTCTAAGCTGGTTTTTGAAGAATGGCAGAAAGAGAGAGAAGAACTCAGGTGGGTGCCATTATTCCATCACTCGATCTCATGCGCCTCCTACTGAACCCAGTGAGCCTACTTTCATCAAATAACAGTTCATAGCATGGTGCATCTATACAAGCGCTGGACTGAGTGGTTGCTCTTAACTTGATTATTTCAGTTTATGGTTATATTTCCACGCCACTACATTTACGTGACAGCTAAAGTTACTTTGCAGATTAAGATTTTATCTTATTAAGAGAATATAAAATATGATATAATATCATAATTACCTAACTATATAAAGTGGTTGCTCCACCTCGAGCAGCTGTATCTTCAAAATGCTTACGTTTTAAAGCATTAGTAATGGTAATCTATATTTATCTCTATTATTACTGTCCCTGGCAAATAAATGAATAAGAAATATACAAACATGATGATGATTGGAGGGCATTCTGCCTGTGTAATCAATAGCCTACTTTTATTTTTGATAAATACTTTGAGTGCAGGACGTTCACTCGGAATTGGGTATTTTGACTTTGTCATGCTTAAGATCATATTAACTGATACTTCCTAACCTTTTATGTCGCAGGGTGATGACAAAGAACGTGTTCAACCCTCAGTTCGGCAGCATCTTCAGAACGTGTCACAACCCCACTTACTTCTCCAGACGACTCTCTCGTTTCTCGGACATCTACATGGCCTCCCTCAGCTGCCTTTTGAATTATGACCTCGAGTACACTTTCTACCCCCGCCGCACCCCTCTGCAGCACGAGTCTCCTCTGTGGATGGACCAGCTTTGCACAGGCTGCATGAAGACTCCATACCTGGAGGAGATGTCTCACATCCGATGAGATCCGTGCTCCCCTCAGTGACTGTTTCGATATTTTGTAATTTAGTCCTGGCGGACATTTCTTTCTTACGGCTTATTTTCTACAGCACGGTGTCTTTTTAGTCGAGAAGGTGCTGCATTGCTCCACAGATCCACGTCTCCAATGATTTCACTAGATGGTGCTGTAGATTTACCTGCTGTCCGGAGAGCATGCGATTCAATGTTGCCAGGCACGCTGGTTGCTGCCTGAATTAAAGTGATATGAAAATGATAAGCAATATGGAGCTACTGTCTCACAAATAAACAAGTATAATCTGATGTGTGGATCTCTTATTAACCACATTACAACGGCATGTCACAATAGGAAAGTTACCTTAAGATTATTATGAACATATACAGCCTGGAGTCGAGACTAACTTTCAATTAATTAAATGCATCTAGTGAGTTGTTCACGTGGTCAAATCTCTGTCAAACTGTCTTCCATTTATTTGATTGGTTGTTTGGTTGCTGGGCAGCGCAGCCTCCATTCATCACCAGTGTACTCTCCATCGCAAACTCACTCACTTCGTCTGCCTGAAGACAACAGCAGAGGTACTGTACTCACTCTGCATGCTATAACACGGGGCTTTGACCACATGCTCCTGTGGTGCTGTTATTATTAAGGGGTGTGTGTGTGTGTGTGTGTGTGTGTGTGTGTGTGTGTGTGTGTGTGTG
>NW_022280035.1:4993772-5019723 GCF_004355925.1 Anarrhichthys ocellatus | reverse complement strand
GTGTGTGTGTGTGTGTGTGTGTGTGTGTGTGTGTGTGTGTGTGTGTGCGCGCAATAGTTGCAGCGGAATTTAAACAGCTGGAGGAGCGAGTAAAGAGGTGTCAGGTCAAGTGTTGGAGCGCTGTCCCGTGCAGGAATTCTTGTCCGTGTTGCGCAGATCGCTGTTTGTGGTGACTGTTAATTGGCAGAAATCTTTGTTGCATTCTGTTTTCATGCATTTTATTTAGTACACACTGAGGCAAAAGTTTGGTTTCAAATGAGACGCCATTTAAAAATATATATACAATTCGACTTCTCGCTTATTGATAATTCGCTGACATGTTTTGAGGAGCGAGGAGTAATTGGTAGAAAAGCTTTTCAGTTCGACTGACGTTTCCGGATAACGTGCCTGACCTGAAAGCAGAAATGCTCCGCTTTTGTTCCCCATCAGACGTCACTGCAGATGTTTGTCAAAACAAAATATATTGAACTGCACTTATTTCATCGAGACATTGGGGATTAACGATTCTCATGTCTAAACGAATGATCTTAAACATTTTCTGAAAATTATACAATTTTCAAAATATGGAGCCCCTAAGTGTTCAATATTGATCAAATACAATTCCATTCTATGTTTTATATAAATTCTAAATTGCTATGTCAAAACGCCCCTCTTTTTTTGTTTGCATAATGACATTTTCTCCAGTGACATTTTATTCCAAATGTCACTTTTTATGACGGTTGCTGTGCCCTTCAGTTCCTGCAGCTTCGTCTTCTATTTAGGATTGACTGCTGTTTTAAAAACACCATATAACACAACTGCATGTCAATTGTGTTATCTAAGTGTTTGTTCATTTAACTTTCTCACTTGTTAGATTTGAGAATACATTTCTCCTTTATTTGATGTTTTTTTTCGATTTTAGTATTAAATGAATTTCTCTGATACCAGCTTCCTGTTTTAAGGACTATGATACCCAGTGCCAGTACTGGTATCAGGCCATATTGATTCTGGTGGCTTGTGATCATTTAACATAGTTTTGAATTTAAACACGCCAAAAAAACAAATGAGAGGTGTTTTTCCTGCAATGTTTTATTTTAATTTTTTATTTTAGTGGTGCATCTGTGCATTTGCAAGGCTGACTGATGTTTCAGTCTATTTCATGGCTGCCTGCCTTCAGTGAGTAAGCCTCTGCATCTGAGCAGCAGAGGCTGCCAGGTCTAGCTTTTTTTCATAATGTGCTGACCTCTTTAAATGTGTTAATGTGTTTGGCAAGAAAGCCTAAAGCCTCAATTTACTGAAAAACAAGTGAGTATGACTATATTTAACGAATGCATTGTATATTTCAACTGATAGAGAAACTTGTATCGGACAGAAAATGATGACACAGATTTTAGTTTTCTAATACCAGTCCCTCCTTTACCAATGAGTCTTAATGCTTCAGTGCCTCCATTGTGGATTTCTCCTGCTACAGCACGCCATCCTTCTGCAGTTCCATTTCCTCATCCTTTTCATCTTTCTGTCCCTCCGGTTTTCCCCTTTCCACCCCCGCTCCTTCATTTCCTCACCTCTAAATCTCCCAATTCCCTCCCATGTTCAACCCTCCCTTCCTTCATATCTTTATGCTTCCAGTTGAGTGCCTCCGTGTCTGTCGCTATGCACACTCAGAGGTTTGTGTGCTCTGGCAGCCAGTCCCTCCACACAGCAGCCTCTTCTATTATTAAATGTAATGGGACCTTTGCTCAGTGTAGGAACATTCCCTGTTGTTGCAGACGATATTCCTTCACTTGAAACTAAAATAAAACGCTCGGCATAGAAAACACAGACTTGCATTGTTTGTTTTGTTATGTCTTGTTTTGCTATGGAATCATTATACAACGACAGCATCTTTGTTAGTTCATGAGGTCTGTATTCCTTTTTGCCGAGCAACAAAGAAAAAGCAGATGGGCTCGGCTCGGTGGATTGGAAATCTTAGTTGAGGCTGTAACACACAGACTCTGGGAGGATGAGCAGTGGAGGGAGGCCTCAAGGCAGACACTAATTGGCCCCTGCCAATGTCCCGGAGTGGGGCAGTTTGAATTCACTGTTGTGCAATCATTAATCAGATCATACATGATACGCAATTAGTTTGTAATGAATTGGGTTAAAATCCCCATCAGAAGAGGGATTCGCCTTGCCTGAGGAAGAACTTGTAGTTCGAAACGTTGCCTTGAAAAGACAAAAAAAAGAGAAATATTATTTATTTGGATCCTAAGTGTGCAGACCTACTTCGTGTCCTGCAGTAAACTAATCACCATTAGCCAAAATTATTGTTGTAGCTATTTTGTGATGAGATAAGTGATTTACATGAACGGTGGTTAATCAGTTCTCATAAGGGGATTTAGTTATGAGATTTATGAATGTTACATTGGAAGGTTAAATATTTTGTGATATCTCATTACAACAATGACAACTGTAATTCAATCAATCCCATTTAGTCACATTATAGTTTATAATGCACCATATGCCAAACTTTGCATCCACTGTACAGGAAAAGACACGTGCAAAAACCCACTACTTGGTGTGAATGGTAAAACAAAATGGTTTAATACTACTATGATGGTAATAAAGTGTTTGAATGGCAATTAGTTGTGTGCATGTCAAATCATATTTAAGACAACATTTAGCATTACACTCCTATTGTCAGATTCACGATGGACAGTTTAAAAAAAAGTATCAAAACTGATTCAGCAGAACCAGAGATACCATCTATTTTCCCATGCAAAACCTGGGTGCCTACGTTGCCCACAATGCAACTCTTCCACTGGGATTCAGGTGTGTTATGCTAGTAGCTATAGCAGCCAAGAGATGAGGCGTGTGCTACAGAGGTCTGGTAAACTCACTTCTTTCTCCACACCTACGGATAATTATTCTCATTTCAGACTTGTAGCATTCATCCCCAAGCGACACTAACTCAACTGAGTTAGTGTCGCTTGCTGTGCTGAAATACTGCTACAAAGCTGGGAACCAAAAACGAACAGACAAGACCAATTGTCTTTATAACGTAACTTCACTGGAAGCCTCTTTGCTTCAGAAGTGACCTTAAAGTTTAATTGATTACTAGGCTTTTCATTTGCTAATCTATCTGGACTCTTGGCAGTGTTCTTTTGACTGTCCTTATATCCAGGATAATTATATGCCAGATATCCTCTATTGCCCCATCTGTTTCATCCATTTCTTTTGTTCCTATGACTTGGCCCTTTTAGCTGATTTTTATTCACCTCAATAGCCAATTAAAGGTGTGAAGAACTGGGCAGTTTCTCCACTCAAGAGTATGTTAGAGAAACCAGGGGAAGCCTCAGAGCTTCACCCAGTTTCCACACAAGCGTTTCCAGATTTCACATGGATTATTTATATGCTGGTTTATGTGAGGCCATCGGCTGCTCCTGAGACACTCTTTCATCATCATGCACGCAGGATTTCCCTTTGGCTCTGCATCAACCATGCAGGTCTGTGAAGATGCACCCTTTAGCTGTGCAATTTACTCTCTCCTGCCCGCTTACCCTCTCATGCTATGGTTTGATGTCTATTATGTTTTTGAACCCTTTTGTGAAATACAAGCTGATGCTGTAATGAACATAGCCAGGGGGCCGGAGATGAGAAGCCGTATTGAATGAAGGCGTCGCGAAGCTGGAGAAAAAGTGACTATTAGCAAAAAAGAGAGAGAATGATTGGACAGCACTGATATTTTATTAGCAATTAGATTCCGCTCATTATTTAGTTTTTTTTTAAACAATAATGTCCCCCTTCATCTCCTTCTCTCCTATATTAAAACCCACTGTGTTGGTTTTCTTAGGTGTCATCTTAATGATAGTGCTGTCCCAGGCACAGCCAAACAAACAATATTTAAAGCCTCATGTTGACACTTAAAGGTCTTTTTTTAAATTGGATGCATCGTTTTCCGCCCTGTTGAATTATTCATCTGCAAACTGTATTTGTGTGCATTCTCTGCTCAGAGGAGGATGTCAGCTGGACCACTGCAAACAGCTTATTAGATCGAAAGTGTACCGTCTCTTTGATGGGCTTTGAATGAGTCACCCACTCTCTGCCGCTGTATATGTGAGGCTTCTATATTTATTCTCGCTGTTCATCACAAGTTGCCTTTGTACCGTTGCCCATTCAGGCGTTTCAATACCTACCAGAGTGCATCTGCTTAATCACTGAGTTTTATTTGAATTGGTTTACTCGGTGCTACACCTCACAGCCACACACTTTGATGTCAGCCTTATTAACATCCAGAAAAGTGTCTGGTCATGAGCTGTAGTATCTTGAGCAGGTGGCTTTTGTTTACTTTCACATTAATCTTATGTGGAAAGTCTTTCCTCATCGCTTTCATCTTGCTTGATTAAGGTGACTGGAAAACCACTGATCCTGAAAAAGAACCATGAGGGAAACGTTCTTTTCAGTGTGCCACAGATAGACCGAGTCCAACCGCACAGTAATTAGGTTTTAATTAGACACAGTACAACACCATTGTGACTCTATTTTATGCTGTGTGTAAGTTGCAAGCTAGGGAAGCGTTTAGATAAGATTAATTGGTACACCGTAATATTTAATGGCCAAGTTTTAAAGTGCAGGCCATGTAGCTGAGCACAGCTGTAAAAGCAGGCATACTCAGCTGCAGGATAGAGCTTGTATGAGCACAGCTGACATACCATCGATTTATCCTCCTTGGTGGCTCACTTTAGTCCCTCCGTCTGTGCTCCCTCGTTTCAAAGAAAATATTAGTTTGTAGTACTTTAAAAAAATAAAATAAAAAATGCCACCATATCTTTTTAACATAGAACATAATTTAGGGTTTAAAACCAAAGTGGATTTCCATAATCACATGTAGCACTTAATGCTGTGGTATCGAATTAAAACAACTCACTGCAATTTAACGTTTAATCATCATGCGGAAGAAATGGTTCCCACAGATGATGAAAAGGTTATTGTCGATTAAGCATGAAGCTGACATAAATAACAAAAGCTACGTTCTATTCCTGTCTTTAATGATTTCCTATGGCTTGTTCTCTGCACCACTGAGCTGTATGACAGATAGATGGAGAATAGATACAGGGGAGTGGAGGGGACCACACACAATCTGATGCAGAACTTCTCCTCTATTTTCAGAGACACCTGCTGTTCCCATACAGACGCTCTGACCCACAACACACGCGATTCACTCTATTAGGTCTATATTTAGCTGAAGACAAAAAAATTGACGTCAAACCTGACATCAGACATGAGCACAGTGTCGAGGTTTAGATGACTTGGTTTAATCCAGCCGGTCTGATGCATGAGAGAACAGAAGTTACCTAACAAGACTTTTCAGGATTTTCTCATGAAGGCTTTTTAGTGCAATTACGTTGAGTGTCTTTTTAAAGTCTCTGAGAACCCCTTCAATGGGGCCGACGTAGAGAAAGCAATGAGATCATGCATGGAAGGAGCCAAAATGTATGTTCAATAATTTAAATAAGCACGTTCTATGACAATAATGCACTTAGAAATATAACCATGTTTGCTTTAAAAATGTATATCAGAACACAATCTTTAAGAGCAAACAAATGATGTGCAGTGCCAGCTAATATAATAATTAAGTATAATTAAAATACTACATCTGCAGGCCAGGATGCTACAACTACTAAATAACAAAACAAATGTTGTTACATCGTCAACAAGATAATGTCCAAAAAACTAAATATTTGCATCAGAATCTTATTGTAAAGAGCAATTTATCAAATTTGAATTCCGTTATCAACATCCCACCTAATTGTCATTTTTAAAATACAAAATAGATTAAAATACTAACTTAATACAAAGTTCAGCTGTCCTTACTTTTCTTGTGTGCTTAAATTGTTCAGCAAATTACAAGACAAGAGGACAGATTTGTCCTTGAGTACATGTTGTACCTGACCAGTAGAATATATGATATCATAAAATATGATTTACATCACAGCGTCCAGGAGAGGGCGCCGTTACCCTGCATTTTCCTGAGCATTGCTTACAATTCTGCAATAGAGTCACACACTTGTAGACTTGCTCTTTTCAACACTTTAAAGACAGTCACAACATAAAAATACCCCGCTTTCTTAAACAGCTTTCTTACCGACCTTAAGCCTGTGAATGTTTGTAGAATTCACCAACAGGTAATATTGGATCGGTCAATTATACTGTAGTCGTGGTCAGTGGAAATAAAAGCCATCAGATGTACTATTTCCACCAGTTGACAGCAAAGGGATTTAAATGAGCTTTTGGGCTTTTGGGCAGCTCAGTCTGTCTCTGCTGTGGAGTCATCTATTGATCACCTGGCAGGAAGGCAAAGTCCTTCTCAGTCGCTGAGAACACATCCATCACCGAGCTGCCTGAGACACAGCGGAGAGATAGCATGGCACTGAGGAGCTATTATAACTGAAACTGATATTTTACTGCAGCAAAGATCAATGGGCAACATGTCCCTGTAGCTGATCCTGCATCGGATCCTCATTGTCTGGAAAAGAAGAACTGCTGCGAGGTCCCCCCATCGTTAGGTTATTGGTAAACATTCTAAATGATGCCAGTTGTAATTTAATAATGAGGCAAATTGATGAAAATAAAACCCTGCGTAATCCCTCTCTTGTCACATACTCATTATAGCGTGCCTCTCACCAAAGAAATGAGAAGAATGGGAACAATATAGGGAACTTAATTGCATTCAAACTTCAACAGAGAGGACCGTATAGCGGGATAGGGCTCCTTCGATAGGAGGCCGGTGCAACAACACCTCTTCGCTTCGTATGATATCCTGTCCCTCTAATGAGAAGCTGTGAAAGGCCACAGTGAGCGTGCGTGAGGCCGTTTCTAGCGGCTCCCAGGGGCCCGAGGGGCTCGTGACCTCACCGGGACGAGGATGGTTCAATAGGCTCTCTCCACTGCTCCCAGTCAGACAGTCAACAACCCGTACTGTAACTTCTTTTCAACTGTGTTATTTTCAGGCGTCTGCTAGAGGAGTCTACTCTCCAAGTATACAAATCCCGCAGCTGATGAGAAACTGGTGTAAATTCTACATGAACTGAAGAAGTGAGAAGGAGGGCTGTGTTACAAAGCAAATATAATATCAAATCCTTTCAGTTCCTTTGAAGTGACAATAAAGTTAAGTCGAGTGAAGTAAGAGACCTTCCCTTGTTCAATATGACTTCATTTGAATCGTCCAGAACGAACACGTAGCTTCAGCTTTACAAAATGACATCTGCCTCGGCTGCACAATTTCCCTTTTAATATTCGCTCCCTTCAAATATTTGTGTGGCACCCCTTCTTCCGCAAACTCACCCTTTCCAAATATCCAAGTGTATGTGTAGTCCTTGTTCAGCCAAGTATCTGGAAAATATTTAGAATATATACACTGGGCACAGTCAGCGTGTTCGTGACGATACAGTTTAAATATTGTGGAATGATTAATTGGTTCTTTAAGGGGCTGTTCACGAGCTCAGCTTCTACCCTTTTAGAGTAGAGGTCCTCTCCAAACAAAAACAAAAACATAGACTATTCGGCCCCCTCACCCTGAATATTGATAACTACATTAACCTCTACAAGGTAAAAATAAATTGTGGGTGTTGTTTTATAGTGGTCTGAGCCTGAAGGAACATAAATAAGTTTGGTCAGAGGCATTTTTGTCAAGGAACTGACCATTTATAGCAAATGATACAATTAGATTTGGCTCTGCCAGCAGTGACAAGGAATGTTGTGAGAGAAAGATGGAATTATTTCTCACTGCTTACGAGCACATCCTCAAAAACCACAACACTCTGAAAACCTGGTTGCGATTTTTTGCTATATCTCTGCTCTGAGATATAACACAGGAAATTGTGTTTATGTAGGACACCACCGCTCATTTTGAGGGCCTTTAAAGTGATATTGATTATGATTTGGGGCTCGGTAACACCCTGTCCTCAGCTGGCTCTCAATTCCTCCATTTTAGCTCTTCTGTTCCAGACAACGGGTTGAAAACAAAGACTTTTTGACTGGCTCGTGGGCTCAGCTTTGACAAGCGCTTTATAAATGAAACTTAATTAATATATTTTGCCCCGCTTTGAAACCAAAGAAAGGCCAAATTATAATACACAACTATTACGTTACAGAGAAAAATCTAATATTAATGAGAATAAACAAAGCTTAAATGTTGTATTGCTTTCTACTGGAATACAGCAGTTATGCTTTGCCCTGAACCGTTGCTTTGTATTTGATTTATGTTTGTTCAGCCTCAAACACATTGAACCTCTGACACATAGAAAACTAGATTTCTTTCTAAAAGCACTGAATGATAAATTACGATGCACATCCTTAACAAAGGCCTTTGCACAAGTTGCCTGTTTAATCAACGTCTGCTTCTCTTTGGCCCAACGCTCATTTATTCCGCAGGAGCAAATTTCCTGCCCCATGAAACCCGAGCTGAGGGTGAATGAATGGACTTTGCCTCGGCTCTGTCCACTCCTTGAATATCACACACCAACTCTGCTTCCACGGCTGCCCTTTCCACACTGGAAATAAATGATTGAGTTCATGGGACATTAGCTTCCCATTCACAGATTCAAGTGGGAGGAGACGTCCCCCATGTGTTTACACCTGTAGAAATGATGGCTTGTATCAGTGTTGATTTCTGGCAGAACAATATGGTGTTTTCTTTTTGTCTGGGTTGGTGTTTTGTTGGTGTTGCAGTATCAGTAGTTTCTGTGAGTTTTGACGACATGGATATCGGGGAGGGATCTCCATTTCTTTTGTCCTCTCGAGGGTCTTCCTGCCCGTCCACTTCCTTTAAGACAAAAAAGGAGCCAGAGCTGGGAGCTCGGAGGACTGGGCTTTGTTCCCGACGTGATGTGATTAAAAGCCTCTGCCTGTCTCGGCTGCACCCATTCAGATGCCTCGCACGCCACAGCTGCTTTAGTTAATTGAATTGTCAGGAAAGCAGACAGGACTCTGAAGGTAGCACCAAGCGTGAAGTGCCAAATCAATAGGTACTGAAAGTTGGGGAGTGGCGGTGCCAAGGATGGAAACAACAGCTGGTTGTTTGTTGGAATCAAGCAAGTGTTTTTTGACTGTTTCAGCTGATCAAACGTAACTGAGCTGATAGTGTTGGATAAGAAAACAAATATTTCTCCTTTTAAAACACAGTCACAAACAACTTTAAATGTAGTTTTCAAATTCTTAATCAGTCTCCTACTACTCCTTTCCTTGCATTTGTTTGTACTTATTCATTGAGTATGGATTCTAGATAACTACCACTATGTAGCATTATTTATAGGTAGATGTGAACTGTACAATCATTTATATTTAAAGATTATATGTTGTTTTATTCTATTGTTTTTTTATTACATTTGGTCAGGGACAGCATAGGACGGCTAACACCAACTTATTTACAGTTCCTTTTTCCCGTTGACATATAAGTTTTGTCACTGTCAAATAAAATAATAAGATAGATAAAACACAGAGTCTACAGCCACGCTAGCAACTCTGTGAGGCTGTACTGATGAACAGCAGCGTTTTTAGCTATTTGCTAACAAGCTCACAGTGTTGACGTTTAATACTATGTGTCCCCATCTGAGTTTACTGTGTTAGCGTGCTAACATTTGCTTGTTTGCACCAAACACAAAGCGCAGCAGAGGCTGGACAAATCAAAAAAAATTGACGTATCGATGGTTAAGGTGTCACCAAAGTCATTACAATTCATTCTGAGGGGAGCATGAATGTCTGTACCAATTGTGATGGCAAAAGTTGTTGAGACATTTCAAAACTACAAATGTCACGTTAGAGGAAAAGTCAGGGATTGCCAAATTCAGTTGGCTTCATCCTCTAGAAACCATGAATGTCTGTACTATACTTCATGGCAATCCACACAATAACGTAGACATTTTTCAAATATGGTGGACCGACTGACAATAGCATCTGTAGACCCACTTGCATAAATCGTCAAAAATGTCAAATCAATAATCGCTGCGATAAATGAAGCCTCTTTCAGCCAAAGATCTGTCTAATTAGATCCACATGGCCAAGAGACAAAGTGAGGTCTATCACCAACACAGTCAGCCAAGTACTAGGACGCTGTGTTGAAATATTTTTAGAAAACTGCAGTCTCAGAGGAAAGGGATGATGTAATTGTGGGGAGATGATGTAATTCACTATCAGTGTGATTGTGCTTGTTTGGTGGGTGCATTGATTAATTAAGTGCTCAGTCACTTCTAGTGCATTGCTATTAATGTGATGAAGACATCATTGATCCTCGGAGAGATTAAGGTCCTGGATTGGTGAGGTTGTTTTTATTCATGATTTAGGGTCAAATCAATGTTGTCACCTAAAACTGTGCTCTTCCCATCGGACACAGCTGACTCCTGCCCAACACTGAGTCTGTGTCATTCGACATACTGCAAATGCTTTGGGAGTGAAATGTCTATCAGATAGCTGGCTGATGCGATAGACTACAATCCTTCTTTATTCAATAATTCATGCTGCCCTAATGTTGTTTATCAAATTCAACAGCCTGCTATAAAGAAAGTCTCTGTGTCCAGACATTTGCTCAGTTTAATCAATGTGGCAATTACTAATGCAGGACAACTCTGCCCTCCATTCACTCCACTTCTGTGTGCATACCAGCAGTGATGGGTTTACAGATTAGAAATGAGTTCACAAAGGTCATCATCACCTACAGTATGCAGGAGTGGAGCATGGGGCAAGGCTTTATGATGAGGAGATTTGTGAAGAATGATGATCTGTTTGTCTACACCCTGTTTAACCAGCTGTCCTCCAGACAGGGATAGGCAGTGTTGCAAGACTTGTTCTAAGCAATCTCTCACAATGCTAAGTACTCCTCCTATGTTTTGCTTGTAGCCGTTTTAAAGAAAGAATCCAGGTAACCAACAGTTTTGTCACCTGTGCCTCTGCTGCAGGGATTACAGTACATGTTGGGATACAAAACAACAACAACCTGCCATTGTGTTCCCTGTGATCTTGATGCACGAGAGAGAGAAGATGTAGCCTGTACGTTAGAAAGGCTGCCACTACACTCCTGGTTCCCTGGGAGACTGGCATGGTCAGCAGCACCCCACACTCCTCCCCCCTTCCTCCCTCATCCTCTTCTCCCCCTGCTCGTGAAGGAGGCGTGTGTGCAAGGAAGAGGCAGGGCAAGTTAGCCGACGCTGCGGGAGTGAAACTCAGACGGCAGGCGAAGCATACAAACACACACATACACACACGTGCTCAGTCAGCGCAAGTGACACAAGTGCTGGCTCCATTCAGCAGTGAGTTGACAGACTCGCTGCTCTCCGTTAGCCGGCATGCCGCAGAGGAAGAGGAGTTTCACTTTTGGAGCCTATGGAGGGTGAGAATGAATATCTTTATAATTGACTGAACCTCTCCACAACACACAGTTCTCATTGGTGTGATTGTAATTGTGTGTGTGTCAATTTATCTGTCTCCCCATTTGATGACTGTGCAGATTCAGTGTCTGTATTTGTGATCCATTTGCACTTGAATGTCATCGTATTGATGATATCAGCTTTTGTCTGAAGTATGTCTGTTCTCAGTTTTGGGGCTTTCTATCATAGATTGGACGTAATGATACAGATGTTTCTGTTTGAGGTTACGGGTTATATTCTGTGCAGTAATGGTGAGGCGTCAGCTGTAGAAGCAAAAAACAACAGAGAGAAAAGTAAAAGTCCCAACAGAGATGAAGGTGGGATGGATGTGATTTGTATGTTGTCAGTAGGCACTTATGTCCCCAGTGTTTTTACGACACCCACTTCAGACTTTACAGGGTACTGGACAGTAGACGCACAGTCAGCAAAGAGCTGAAAAAGGTGAACAGGTGCCCCAATGGAACTGCATGCCTGACTGCCTTTAGTCAAGGATAAGGTTTGTGTACATCTACATTATTGTGTAAGCATGTGTTGAAGATAGCCTCACTAATGGAGACACTAATACAAACGAGGTAGAAGGTAGAAAGCTCTTGCAGATGAATTGTTTTACAGGTCACTTGTTTTGGTAATAATCTCCTAGAAAGTTTCCTGGAAAGAACCATATAATTGGGTACTAATCGTATGGAAAATATAGACAGTTTTTAATTGATACTCTTGCAATTCATTGTCTTCAGCTAGTTGAGAGTCAACTTGAGTCAGCGGCCATGAGTTTAAGCCGTTACCGACTGATGCTTCTGGTGCCCGATGTGTTGTGTGACGCACCGTCCGCCTGGGCAATTTTTCTTACATCGGCCATTGGCTATGTTGGTGTTACCGCTTAAGATAGCAGTTGCTTTTCCTCGGTTTCGGGGGCATGATAACTAGTAGCCGTGTCATCCACTATGTGAGAGGAAGCCCTCAAAGGGTTCCATAGAAAAGCTCAGGGAACTGTCCACTTCTCTTTAACTTTTCTGGTGGGGCAGTTAACCAGACTTAAATTTGGTTAGTCTTTATCATTGTAAAGTCTTTTATCTTGTAAAAGCGGGAAATACTTGAAAGCATTTCTGATAAAGCATAAATCTTACCTTTGTGTTGCTTGTAGAAGTTTGTTTCAAGTATAGAAAGAATGAATACAATCATCGTTGCCCCTTGTTGGGTGTGGGGGGAACTGTTGTTCCCGCCAACCATTAAGCAGCAGTGAGTGTTCACCAGCCCTGGGCCTTAAGGAGTCAGTAATGAGCCCATTATTGCTTGGCGCACCACAATAAGGTGAAACAAACGCTGCAGCAGAAAACTTTCTTGGACAAGCGAAACAAAGCTGAGATTTATGCTTTGTGGGAAGTGTTTTCAAACAGTATTTTCTTGCTTTTACAAGATAAAAGACATCAAGCACAAAGACTAACTGGTTGTCTTGGAAAATATACGTTTGGTTAACTGCCCCACCTCTGTTAAAGAGCAGAGCGCTCTGAGCTTGAGACAGTGGAGAACATGGTATATACAAGTATCACCAATTCAAAGGTCACAGAACTTACATCATTCTTTCATTTATCGTTAAGTGCTAGGACCTGTCTACTCCATTAGATGCCCCGTAGTGGCATTTCAATTGGTACTCTTCTAATTGATTCATTCCAATCATTTGCTTGTGTACTCCAGAGAGTCCTTCAGCCAGTGCACAGCATATATAAAGCAAAAATACTTGCTGTTCTGTTTTCTGTAAGGCAGCGGCCTTGAATGACTTGGCATTTCGATAGGTCAGTCTGACTGCTGACATCAGTGAGTGGTCTGTAATACACTCTGCCCCCTGCATCCCATTGGTATTCAGTGAAGGAAACGCAGCCCCCCTGTTCTCTCTCTTTCTCTGGCGCAGCATGCTCAATATTTTGGCATCAAATATTAATGGAGCTGCCACTTAATTAGAGTAGTTACAGTATGTGTTAGGTTTTTGTTTGACTTTGGGTAGGTAATAGCCCTGTCCTGTTTTTTTTAAATACAGGACTTCTTTTTTACAGGATACTGTAATTTGAAACGTTCCTCATTCAAGTGTGACCATGATGTTGCAAAATTGAGTTTTCATATCCTTTTATTTTTTTTATCCTTTGGATTCGCTCTTACATGCCTGTTCTATGTCACATGAGGTCCCCTGTAGCTACGATACAGTATGTATTTGTTTGTCTATAGTCAGCTCTGTAGCTCACAGTGGCTGTCTCCTCATCAACTATTGAATCATGAAATTAACAAAGACCTATTGCTTGTGTTAGTGTCACATAGAAACATTGGAACATTGGAAAAATGTGTGTCAATCCTGTTCAAAATCAACCGAGTGGAAAGTCTCACATTGTTTTTAAAATCTGAGCAAGCCTGAATTGTAACTCACATTCTCTGGTCAGCTGAGTTAGGAATGCCATTTCTTCAGAGTAACAAGACAACAAACTCTTCAGGGTGTTTTCCAAGTGTTAAACCGATTTATGATAGCATTGGGTGAACATGTTCAAGATTTATCTCACCAGTTTGTGGCTCCAACAAACAGCCAATACTTTTTCCTTTGATGAAAACCTGTGTTCAGTGCTGTTGTAAAAAACAAGAGGCTTCTATCTCGGTTTGTTTTTTGATTATCTAGCGTCTAAGGCTCATTGTATTAAGTGTTGTGCCACGGACAACAGGGAGACAAAAGAGAGAGGGCATTTTTGTTTGACAGCAGCAAATGTTTGCATGACAAAAGATGATTAGACCTCAACGCAGGGCTCCTTGAGAACAGGAGGCCACTCAAGTACCTTACCAAGGGCAGTGGTAAAACAAACAGGGGATGTAGAGCAACCAGAGGGCTCTTCATTGCCTACCCTGTTGGTCCACCTTGGATATCTACTTTGACATTCACATTTATATTCACAATGGCAAGCCATCCACGGAGAAGAATGGGGTGGAAAGGCACTGGGTGAGCTGCAGTTAATTATCTAATGCTCACAGGGCTACCAATTGTTACATTATTTTTGATCTGATAAGAATAAAAACATTTATATTATAGTCTTGTATTTTGTAAGTCCCACTGTGCCCCCATGCATTCAGATTGGCCTGCTTCAAAAAGGTGTGTTGCTGCAGTCATGCCAGACCTGTGTGAAACCAGAAGTCAGCCGTTGACTTATCTACGTTAAATACCTAACTTACATCAAAACCTAATTTGCGTAATAAGCATCCTTATGTTAACCCAAACCATGATCATTTCCTAAACCTGACCAAGTAGTTTTGTTTAAATTCTCAACATTCAACACATGTTTGAAACTGTGACGGTGCGTCCGCATATGACGAGTTGGTAATGAGAACGGAGTTAATTTACACACGAAAATCAAAAAATACATGATATGACATGCGAAATGTCCTTTAAAATGTTATGCCTTCACATGAGATCAAGTTGGTTTGCATGGGTGATAAGATTTAAAGGTTTTTATTTTTTAATGGAAATTAATACTATTTTCTGCACCTCTTCATCTAACCAATTCACCAGTAGTTGCACATTTTTCATTCCATTCTCTCTTCAGAAACAATTTGCCAAAAATATATCTTGATGTACACCAGATTTTATCGGACAAAACAGGTCACATTGAGTGAACAACCTAACAGTGTCAACAATAGATCACAGCCGCCGCTCCGCACTGCACTCATACGGCATTTACTGCTGATAACGCTGTCCTGACCGACGATGTCAACACGGAAGCATAGCGCCCACCCTCAAATTCACCCTCAGGTAAACACTGTTAACTTTGTCAGCACTGTCACTGTTGCTTCCACCGTTAGCGCTGTTAGCACTGTTAGCTGCAAGCCGCTGGCTCAGCTGTCGTCAGGTTGAAAGCTGTTTGGAGGCACTATTTATACTCTGAATTTTGAATTACTTTCCTTAAACTGTATCTTAACACAGTAATGGACTTCATTAGGAGAGCAATAAAACAAATGATCTGATCTGGAAAAAATGTATTAATAGGAAACAAGGAGTGAAAGTTCCAAACAAACTCCTATGTTAGGGGCTACAAAACATTACAGTATAAAAACAAATCTTGTGTTCTTGGGGTCCACACATTAACATAAAATAACATTAAAATGAAACTAAACTGATAAAATATACTCGTACTAATCATCACAACAGAAAACATGTGATTTGTGTTTGGTGGATGTGATAGATATCGCAGTGCCTACTAGCAGTAAGCATAGCTGTGGTACCAGCATGTGTGTGTGTTTTCATACACACTGCGTCCTACTGTACTGTAGCTAAATGAGGACATTGAACCACTTTACGCTCATTTCTCTCTCAATGGATACATTCAGTACAGTATCCAGTCTAGATCTGGTCATGTGGTGTTTGACAATGCTTCTTGTTACTACCCTGAGCGTTATGTATAAAGATATTGTTTAGAATTACTCCAAACCTTTTGTGTCTCTCAGTGTATCTATTTTTGACAGTATCCAGTTATTGTCCTGAAGCATAATGGCTAAGTCTGATACTAGAATATGTGTTTACTGTATGTAGGTGTGAATTTGTGAAATACCTCATTCAAAGTAGACTGAATAGGCTCACGTGCTGTATTCATCCAGGCATCCAGCTGTCTTGTGTTTGCTGAATAAATGTCGGTCTGTCGGTTGTCACTTTGGTCCAGACTAAAAAGTCTAAAACAACTATTTGATGGATTCTCATAACATTTTGCCCAGACATTTATGGTCCCCAGAGGATGAATCTTACTGACACTGCTGACCCCCATTCATTTTTGTTTTTTTGTGAAATATTTTAAAAACAACAATGACAGTTGGATGGATTGCCATGATATTTTGTTGACACATTCAAGGTCGCTCAGGTTGAATTTTAATTGCTTTAATGATCCTGTAACTATTTGTGCAGAGTCATCATCAGGTACAATTGCATTTTCTCCAATACTTTGATTAATGACCAAATACCTGCAAAACTAATTCCCATGCAGGCTCAATTGTACATTCTGTCCAGTGCTAATTAGCAATTGTTAGCTTGCTACAATGCTAGTATGCTAAACTAAGATGGTGAACATGGTAAACATCATAGCTACAAAACATCAGCATGTAATTATTGTCACTGTGAACACGTTAGCATTTCTGCTACTGTAGTAACTCTAAAGTTCACTGGGATCATGTTATAGCAATAGTTTCACAACATCAGTTTATACTAAAAAGTCTCTAACTTGTGTTATATGTGGACTAACAGCAATGAGTTTATACTTGGGTATAAACTCTTTCTTGATAAGTATTACTGTCACAGGGTTATTACTTTAAGCGTCTTTACTGTCAGACAAAAGCTTGACAAACAGCGAGCATCTACAAAGTGAAATATCGAAAGCTGTATTAAACGACTGTTGTGATTGTTTAGGTATAGTCCCAGACCTTTGTAGATAATTTGGTTTGTGATGTGTTTGTCGCCATCTGGATTATTCAAAATTTAGAGTGCCTCTTCTATATTTCAGATATAGAATTAGAGCTTTTTAGTGAAGCAGATTTGGTAGCAGAACAACAAACGTGTTTGCTTTAAGCTGGATTTCCTCCGGGCTGACTCCTCAACCTAGTCTGGTGACCTACATGCCATGAGCAGTGTTGCTGAGTTGATATATATACCGCAGGCCTCAGCTAATTCCTGAAGTGAAGAAAGTGTTTAAAAGTTTTGCAGGGAAGAAATTAGGAAATTTGGAGTTGCGCTTAAAGTCAGATTAAGTTAAATGAACTAGCTGACACGGTGATGGCCGAGGGTTTCTTGGGCCCGCCCTGAGCCTTCCCATCCCTCGCTGATATTTGGTGGTTGTTACTTAGTTGAGAGCATGAAAAACAGTTGTCAGTATTTGGCCACAACCTCCTGAGCTGTAATTCCTAAAATGCGCTTGTTCATCTCGTCTTTCTTTCAATCAAAACTAGGCAACACAAACTGTTTTCACTGTGAAATTTGAATGTGCAAATATGACTCATAGCCCACAAATGCATTAGTGCAGGCGCATCTTTTATAGCCTACTTTTGTACACTCCACCGGTCTCTCTGTTTTCAGCTCTGCTCCTTCGTCTCTTTCCATCGGTCTCTATGTCTCTCAGGGATGAGTTAAGTTTCAATATGATTGGAAAATTGGTAATTGAATGATTGTCGGAAATATGACAGATTTATTGAGCGACTCTTTTGAGTGAAAAAGAATAGGCTGACATTGTAATTATTATTAGATGTACAAAGTCTGTACTTCTAACCAAACGTCCAGATAAATTGATAGATCTTATAGGGACTGATCTACAGTATTTTCAGTTTTCTTGTCCCTTATCTGAAAACAACCTTATTTTCTGTTATCAGACAGCTCAGATAGCCCTTCTATTGCTTGTAGCAAGATGTCAGAAATGTTCAATATTTGAGTGTAGGCATGTATTAGCAGCTTACAGAGCCTCTTCATTTTCACAATCTTGGACAAATTTAGCTTTATCTATCCCAGCATGTTAATATGAGGTCTCAGTTCATGGGTATCACGTTTTATACCCGAGGGTACGTAATATGATCAATTTCCTGTATTGGTTTTGGTATTTCAGTTTGGAGCCTTTATCCAATAATCTCGACACACCCTGGTTGATTTCATTTTATGGGAATTCCATGAAACCTGAGAATGGGTGAGCAGCAAAGGATGAGATTTAGAGAATGTTATTCTTAGTGATGCAGTTCATATGAAAACAGCTTTCCTCTCCGCTTCTCAAGAGCAGAGCCGACAGCCCATAAGTATTATGGCTTTTCTACCAAGGACCAGTATGCATTTCACTTAAGACGGAGGTCTGATTTATCTGCACACACGTGTGTCTGTCAGGCTCAGTGAAATCAACACTGGTGGTAGATTTGAGCTAGAACAGCACCACAAAATCCATTTCAATGTCAGTATGTGTCACGTGGAGACCTGGGGTTGAAAATGACGAGCGATCTTCTGCATTGAGGGGAATCGGGCGACGTCCTACTGTAACAACACCACTTGATTCGTGACTCCACAGTACAGTGAACAACCAAACCCCACAGGGCCAGTTTCCTCTCACTTACACAGTTTTCTGAGAAGGAGGAAGCCTTCAGCTTTCATTTATCTTTTTGAGAATTTCTCACAACAAAAGAAGAAGTGCAAACATTTTTTTCTTAAACTTTTGGTATAGAACCAATATCACAATATGTCACAATATCTTTTTTGAGGAGCAGGGGACAGATATTTACACAATATCATCATGTGTGTTATTAACATGATATCAATATTTCATTTTCTAAATATCACAATCGTCAATAGCTGTATATTGCAACACCATTGTTGTCTTGTTTTGTGCTATAACTCCAAGCAAACTTGCTCTCACAAGTTCAAAACTATTCTGGGCTGTGTTGTCTGTGCGGCGTGTAGTGTGGTGCACGCTGTCTGTTGTGATCATAGCTTTTACATATGATGTACTCTCGCCCCTCAGCTGTGCCTTTGTGGTACAATCTGTCAGTATCTGCTAGCCGTGGCCTGTCTTGCTTATCATGGGCTCCTTATCGGTCAAAGGCATGTGTTTGAAAAAGGTGGGGCCCTTTACAACCATCTTCTCGATCTGCGTGTTGTTTCTGCGCCAAAATAGGATTTCACGGGCTCTCTGTATTATGCTCATTCCTTGCCAATGTGACCTGCATGTATTCAGGGCAACATCTCTGCCAACACTGAGGTATGGATGAGGATTTTCTCACCCTTGGAAATGATGTCATTCATCTGTGAAAATTCATCTTGATAGATCCAGTATTTTGCTATGGTCTAAGGGCACATTCTTTTCTTCTCAAGACATCCTTCCTTGATCATCTTTCTCAGTAACATGAGCTGCTGTGTGTCTCTTTCAGCTTAGTGTCACTGACAGGTAAGATGCTGTATACTGTGTGTACCTGCATGTCCATGCCTGCTCTGAGGCTGTCGTCCTAGACAGACAGTGACTTCCTGGAGAGAGTATCTGCAACAGAAAGGCCCTTTACTGGGGTCAAAATATGTTAGGACTGGACCTCTCGTGGGATTATCCCTTTCATTTTTTTGAATGCTTCGTCATGTTGTGCATCTCATATGAACTCACTAGACTCTTTTAACAGGTGATGCATAGGTGCGTTGAGAGAAAACTTCGACATATAGTTAACCATGCCATGGATTGTTTCTAGCTCACTTTGGTCTTTGGGTGGCTCCGTGTCTCTCACGGCTGAAATCTTGGCTGGATCAGGCTTGATTCTGTCTTTAGTGATACGGTGCCCAAAATAGTTGATCTCGTTGGCACAGATGATCTCATTGTGCTCTTCTCTGGGTTAAGCCTAAATCCTTGCTCTCTGGAGCGCTGCAGCATGGCACGGAGGTTTTTTGGCAAGGCCATCCTTTTTTCTGCCGTAGATGACGACATCATCGACTATCTCTGTGAGGCCCTGTAGACCTTTAAGTCTCTCTGACTTGTTTTGAGCAGGTATTTGTCCAAAAGGTAGGGGAATGAATCAGTACCATCCGACCACTGTGTTGAATGTGGTCAACTTGGATGACTCCTCCGTGAGCTTTATAGCTCAGAAACCTGATATTGCATCGAGGCTCCTGCTAACTTGCATGTGATATAGTTTAGGGTAAAGGTTATTGTGGCCACTTGTTTACCTTGTCCAAGTATTTGGGGTCAAGGCACACTCTCAGCTTGCCTGTGCGTGGCCCTTCTGCTGCTACCATCGAATTGACCTATTGGTTCTGGGATTTCCACAATGGTCTCTTGTTTATTAATGTCCTGTCGCTCCTCTTTTAGGCGGCTTTGCAGGGTGACGGGAACATGCCTCGGCAGGTGGACCATAGGTATTGCATTGGGGTTTATGTGAATTGTGCACTCACCAACCACTTCCAAGAAACCGTCTTGTTCCTGTGAAGCCATCTGCAAGCTCATCCATGATTGCTTCCTCAGATGCACCGGCTACGGACAATATGAGTTTAATGAGGCAAAAGTCAAGGCACGCTTTCCATCCTTGCATTGGGGGTGAATGTGTATCAATGACCTGGAGCTTCACATTAATTGAATGTTCTTATACTGGCATCTAATGTTGCACTTGCCTCTGACAACCAGTTGCTCACCAGCATAGTCATAGATTGGGCGAGATGAGGGCTGTAGTTTGTACTGTTGCCAAACCTTCTGAAAACACGTGTGGGAATGACATTAGCAGTGTCTAACTTGGACCAATTTGCACATCTGCAAAGGCATGCTCTGTATCATTCAGGCATGTGTCACTGCATCAATAATCAAATCCTCATTGTCTGCATTTTTGTCTGGCTCATTTTCATTCACTGTGCACATACTCCTTTTCCTTGTCTTGAACAACAGACCTTTGCAAAATGGTTCCAATTGTTGCATATCTTGCACTGCTTTCCTTTGACTGGGCAGCTGTCTTTTACTCCATGAGCCTTATTCCCTCAGTAGTAACATATTTCATGGCACTCTCTGTCTCCCCCTGTCCTGAAGACGTCATCAGGTTTTCTTTTTCTCCTGTCTTTGCCGGAAAATGCGGGCGACTGATGCCGCCAGCTATAGCTTTAGGCTGTGCTTGTGCTATTACATGAGACCTTTCAATGTCTATTGTTCTACGTGAATGAATCCTGAAAACCACTCGGTCTCTCATCATCTCTTCACTGTTAGCATGATTACAGTCTATCACAAGCTGTCTTAAATCTGTCATACACCGTTCAAAGGGCTCACTGTATTTTTTTGTTGAATTTGCAATGAGCAAATATAACTTTTGTCTTCGGCATGACGTACGCTTCAAAGCAATCACAGTACAATTCCAGTGTCTTACTTTCATCCGCCGTATTTGTCCATGTGTTATAGACATCCCGGCCTTTGACCCAGAGGAGTAGATAGGGGTGTTTTTCATCCTCAGCTTTCCTCTCGAATGGACCAGAAAACATTAAGTTTAAAGTTTCCCCACACACCTACAATTGTGGGTTGTATTCATACAATCTAACATTGCAGCAGAAGTCGTTCCGCACTAAACTGAGTGCACCTTTCTACTGTTGAATGAATGGTGAACATGATAAACGTTATACCAGTTAAACATCAGCATCTTAACATTGTCATTGGGAGTATGTTAGCTTTCTTTCGCTATCACTTAGCTCAGAGCACAGCCTCCCAAAGCTACTAACATGCCACTCTCAGTCTTATTTCTGATACAGCAAGCGTGGCTTTAGGAAACACAGGGGTGGACAGCAGTCAGTAGCTTTGGCATGAAGGATGAAGCCAAATATATACTGTCATAGGAGATCGGGTCAGCAGCAAGGGAAGAAAACGACGTGAAATCAACCTAACAGCTCCGGGATTATTTCTGGCATGTATTGCCTTTGTGTTCTTTGGTGGTGTATCATCCTTTGAATTTCTGAAGGGTGAATTTACTGCAACGCAGGCAGCTGCAGGAGCCCTGACAGACATACTAAACATTCCCTTTTCCCTGTGTTACCACCACCACCAGCTATCACAAGAGACCCGCAGCCATGAGTCATTAGCTTGGTCATAGTTCAACAGTTATCAGTACAAAATGTCCACTTTGTTGTTGCCGGTAAAGTCAAGTACTGCATCCCAAGAGAAGTTAGTGTGTGTTTATGATAGTGATGTTTTGTGATTAGAACCAGAGAAAAGGTGTTTATTCCTTTTTGTGTGTCAGATTGTTTAAAGTCCTGACTTATGGACTTAAATATCGTGATACATGTCTCTCTGGTTGATGAGCAGAGGGAATTGTTTATGAATTACACCTGTCAGACATGAGGTTTCTCATGCACACACGGTGCCATCTATTGGCAGAAACGGTGCTCTGCATCCTAACCTGAGCAGTTTCTAACGTTGCATCATCTGGTTATTGTTTGAGGGGATTACTGCACAAATCTGTTGATAGAGCGACGTAAGGACAGATGATAGTTTATTCTTGACTGACACTGAGTAATGAGCCTCATAGTGCGATTTCAAAACAGGACAAGACCCATTTTGTCTCAAGAAACACCGAGCTCGTAATCATCCTTTCATCCTCGGAGATGTTACTTCAACAGATGGCAGGAGTTATTTCAGTATAACCCAGCCCACTGCATAACCAACCTCTCTCAGTTCAGTGGACTTCTTATAAGTGGAACGGATGGTACACTATCCCTCTGTACTTTTCACACTTAAATTAGTCCGGGTAAACTTAGATAGATGCATGCTGGCAAGAGCATGGAAACTATCAGTGAGTGTCGGACTCAGTTATATGCCATCTGGTGCTAATGTATTCTAATTTGTCACGTCTTTCTTACTTAGAGAAAGTAGAACTTTTTTTAAAAATATAAGTATAGCTGACTTCCTCTCCTTGTTGTTTTCATAGGTTCATAGCAGGTCATTTTTTGTTGTTTGTGACACAGATTAACCCTAAACAAAGAGAACCAGAATGTCATGGAATTCAATTTAACTTAGTATTGTTTATAACAGATGTATGTTTCTTGTTTTTATTTTAGAGTTGACAAGACATTCTCCAAGGCCAGAATCTCATGGTGAGTTTTTCTTCTTTTTTTAATAAATGTGTTGTGACAGCATTTTGAGACAATGACAATTTGTCATCTATCTTAGTCATGCAACTTTAAAATTTTGACAAACAATCACAATGGATTGCAATTCTTAAAGTTCTCTGAAATTGTGTTTATTATCACTGACGCAGACCGGCCTTGTATGTTTTAAATGTGTGAATCAGTCGACCGAGTAGAGTGACAGTAAGATGAATGAGCCAGTAAAAAGGTAGAGCAGACGGGGAAACAGATACTCAGTCTGTACTGCTATCTCTGCAGTGCTGGCAGTGCTGGAATGCTGCCGCGAGTGGCACGTGGAGGCTGGCAGGGAGCTGAGCGTGCACGCCGCTTGCCACTGCAGATAGACCACTTCATTCCTGAATGCTTTAGGTGTGGCGGCACGAGTGGCCCTCAACCCCCTCTCTGTCTGACTGCAGCAGGTTAAACGGTGCCTCGCCGCAGTATCATCACTCCTTCCCTCTGGAATACAGAAACAGGAGGATCTCTCTTTCCAGCCAGGCCTGCATTACTCAGCAGTGGCTGGACTTGTGTGCAGGAACTGCAGTCTGGCCATCGGGCTTCCACTGCGTCAGACTGTAGCAGAACAGCTACACCGCACGGTAGAAAAGAAGAGGAGAAAGCACTGGATAATCTAAAAGAGGATACAAAACACCACAGGAATTGTGAACAAGGATTATAGGCGTGAAGAGGAGGAAGAAGGACAAAGGAAGTGAGTGGATGAGATGACATGACAGGAAGAGAAAGAAGAGAACGGTGTGATGGTGTCACAAAAAACATTTAGAGTTCAGCAGAGTTACACTTGGTCCTCTTCGCCTTGTTCCTTTGTCTGAGTCATGCTCTTCTTCAAAGCACAAAAGTGCTGAGTGAATTTGGAGGATCCTTCCCATTGTGATAATAGAACTTGAATTGTTTTACAAACTCATAAGTGTTCATACCCAGCAGGACACACCAATTTCTAACAAAAAAAACCTGTTGCGCTTTTAGAAAGGATTTTTCACTCTGATAAGCCTAAGGACGAAAATACCAATGCAACTACAGATACAAAAATAACTGAGAGCCAGAGTCAAGATCTTCCTCCAGGTTCTGTATGTTGGACAGGAAGCGACTAGAAATTAGAGCGGTTAGTTAAATCCTTCGACTGCAAAACTGTAACAGCACAACCCAGCAAAATGCCGTGCTCACCTTTCCGAATTGGAAGGCCAAGAAAATTCTGGTGAGTTTTTATTTTTTTTTAACCTGCCTGAAGATAGTTTTGGTGATAACCGCACGTGCTCTTCAGGGGAGACCTGTAATTGGTTGTAATCCTGTTTTGCTAAGCTCCCCTGATTGCAGCAAATGGGAGAGGAGGGTTAGTGTGGATGATGGCTATACTGGGATGTTGTATAAGAGCCTCTCCGTTTCTCTCTCTCGTACACACATACGTACAGATATCCGGACACAAAGTGCACTCTGCCTCTCTGTCCCTGGAGCATGATGGATTATCGTGGCAGGTTGTCCGTTGTATAACTTCCTGTCCATTCTTTAAAACAACTTTGCCACTGATCCCACTGTCTCATCCATGCTTCAGATCACCGGACCTTTAGCAGGGAAAGTCTGCCACCCTCCGGTGCTACTTTTGCTGGCAATTCATCCAAGACGGTGAATAACTTGAAATCATTTCAGACATCAATTATTATTCAAAGCAAAGTATTCATATGTTTCAAATGATGTTTGGAGGGCATCTTTAAGTTTGAGCAGAAGAGTACAGCAGTGTTTGATAGTTGTGTTGGTTTTGGTTTCCCTGTTGTCTGCCCTCCAGTGGTAAAAAGTGCAGTCTGCAGTCGTCCTATTATTATTGGTTAAAATGATATTAATGATGAATTGGTCCTCCAGACGGATAAACGTCAGAAGAGACTTTTCGTCATGAGAACGTTATGACAGGTGTATCATTTGTTTTTAGAGGGATCAAATATCTATTGTCTTGCTCAGTGGGTTGTGACATTCCAAAAACAGGTTATTTTAACTCGCTATTTATTCCAAATTGTGTGATGCAATATGCCGTTCTATTTTTATGATGCTTTCTAAATTCTAGGCCTATTTCATCCTTTGTGTCCCGTTTCTGCCCAAAATCACTTAAGAGGCGTCACTGTACACACTCCGCTGTTTGTGTTCACTGATTTCCCATGAGATGTCACTCTGCATCATCCTCTGCACATGCGCCTGCCGCTGCGCCGCGAAGCCGGGCCGGGTGTCAGTTTGCTTGTGCACGCTCATCTGTGTGTGTCAAGCTGAGTTGTCTGGAAGAGAGGACCTAGTGGGAGAACAAACTGTCAAGCCAGATCACACTAGAATGTCTCTCTGTGAGTCTCCTGCTGTCCGACCAAATATAGCACCGAAGTGACAAGCTCGTCCCTGGTTCTACCCATCTCAATAATCCAAATCCTAACGTGTCATCCACCATGCAGCATCAGCACGAGATGTCTTAAAAAAACCATAGAGCTCCTATGACAGCCAGCTGTGGTAGGTTGAGATGAGTGCCGGGCAACTTTGACAGGACATTTCCCTTTTACTTTATCTGATTCTTGAAGCTTTTCAACGGCAAAGTTGTTCTGCCAGCTTGTTTAAGGTTCACGTCTTTGCCTCCAGACAGTCCCTTGCAGCTGCAGCATCTTCAGAAGACAGAGCTTCAGGCGTTGAAGAGACAGCAGAGGTCTTTATTCCTTGTGTTTGTGGATGGGAATATCCTAGAGCATACATTCGAGGATGGGTATATCCCTTGTGGAGCCTGTTGATTGACACCTGTCATTCTGAGGATGGTATGATAAGCCAGAGGACTTTCCATTCCCTGCTCTCCACCGTGAGCTACTGGCATTGAAAAGGCACATCTGCATGACTGTGATTTCCCCGGGGGCGGTGGGGGCGGGGGGGGGGGGGGGGGGGGGGTTATTATACCATCCTCAGAATGACAGGTGTCAATCAACAGGCT
>NW_022280035.1:4989340-4993672 GCF_004355925.1 Anarrhichthys ocellatus | reverse complement strand
GATATTTTAATATTCATCATTCAATGCATAAAGCATTTGATTGTACAGTCATTGTGTTTGACTATTTTTCTATTCTTCACATAAATACAGTGGTACATTTTTAAAAATGTGCCCAAGTACCTTCAAGTCAAAACAGTCGGTGTATTATAATGTCTTGATAAGAACTACTGAAAAGGATTTTCATATCTATCTGTTTGTATAAAAGGACTTTTAGAGGTTCAGTTCCCTGGGGAAAAAACAGCTTCTCAGACTTATCTGCTTTTCGAAATTTGTCCAATATTTGCTTTTGTCTGATTGTAGCAGCGGTGACCGTTCGCTATCAGACAAAAAGGCCTAGAAGGTTTTGCATTTTCCAAAACAGATTGGGGAAAGTCCTGGAGTAGCTTTTTTATTGCTTCCCTCTCTCACACACAGAATAAGATACCTAAATAAATCGGACTTAGAAGATCATATAAAATGTTACGTTATATATTACATACAGTATATTCATGTAGCTGAACTTCCACCAAAATAAAACCTTTTTTTGAGTGGGAATCAGATCATTTCATCTGGAAAGATTGCCTTTGGGACTCATAGTGAAGCCCCACACACACACACACACACACACACAAGAGACAAGTAACTCATATAAGCACGGCTCAGAGAAATGGTTTCACACCAGAGAGAATCCTCCTCCTATTTGTTTGAGTGCTTCAGGTCATTTTGACGGTGGTTGGGAGGGATGACCCTGAAAACAGGGCAATTCCAGGGTCTATTTGTGTGGTAATTCGTTGCACATGGGCTTCTCCTGTCTCTGGCTGTTGGAGGACTGATGGTATAGGCGAGGCAGCAGGTGTTGCTCCTTCATCGCAAATAAAAAAAAAGAAATCCAACACGGGGTTGGTTACTTATATCTGAACTCTTCAGTGTCATCCCCGTAATATATGATGACACGGGGGAAACAAGATCACCGAGCGGCACAGCTGAATCTGTTGATGTCTGACCTCTGAGATACATTTTCACACACATTATAAACAACTCGCTTGATAAATGATTTGTGTTTGGGGATTGTCAGCAGTGCTTATAAATGAATTGAGGTCAAACCTCTGGTTCAGTGGTGGATGCTGACGAGGAGGCGAGATATTAGGGTCATATTACTCAGAGACTATGAGAAATATTCCCAGAATTGAAATGATATTAAGCCGTGGCTCTAGATATGGCAATGTCAGGTGATCAGTTCACCACTTTCCTCCAGACTGCCATATCTAAGCTTCTCCATCGATTACCATTAAAATGTGTTCAGACATGAGACGTATCCTGCTCATCTTTTCCCATGTGCCACCAGCATGTTGAGATTTTTTGTTTCTGTCATGAAATGTCTCCACACGAATTGCCACGAAATTAGCCACAGACTTTCATGTCGCTGTCAGGATGAATAAGTAACCGTGGCCATCCCATAACTTTTCATCTAACGACACCTTCAGAACAAAATGTAATTTGATCAATACTTCAAAACTACGAGGGCGAACGTGCTAAACATAAAACCTACTAAACGTCAGCAAGTTAGTGTTATGGCACAGCTTCACAGAGCTGCTAGCATGACTGTATAGATCCTAAGTCTTATTTTACATTTATTATGTTATCATTATTTACTGTTTACTTTGTGCCTCAGACGTTACTACTTACCCAACTGTTTAAACAGGAGAGAATTAATGTCATTAGCAATATGCTTACCTTTCATATCTGCCTTACTGCCCCCCTAATGTTGTAGCCCAATTACCCAGTTCAAAACATGACATTTAACAATAACGCTTCATGATTATCAAACCAGTCACAATCATAGTCACAGTGGGGTTCACGCGCACTGCAGAGAAATCATGGTGGGGATGTAAAGTTTCTTCAAAAGTTAGGACGCAGTTGGCATTCCTACTTTGCCTTGCAAACAAACTATGGGCTTGATTATCACAGTGAATTTGTTTAAGAGCGACTGGAGGCGTGTTTTAACAAATCTAGGCACAGCAGGAGAATCCTCAGACCTCCTACATCCAACATGTTGCTGCAGGAACAGTGAGAGTCTTTGATTGACTTCTGTCTTTAGTCACAGACAATTACAGTGACTCGAAATATTTACATATTCGTATTAATATCTAGATGGTGCAAGTGATTTACCATGGAACATTATCATGATAAACAATGCAAATGTCTGTGAGATTTGACACAAAAAAGAAAATTAACATTTTTCTTTCATTCTGATGATGAATATAATAATTTATCGGTGCGGAAACTAAGTAGAAAGTGAGCAGTAAACTCTGCTGGAATGATGCATTCATGTACAGTCATTGGATAGCTCATGAATTCAGTGCAGTTTTTTAGCCGACTCTTGTGGCTCACATTTCCATCCCCTCTCCCCCCATGAGGTCAACCCCCCCCCTAATTAAATCTCAACCTGTGGGAGAAACCCAATGGTTCACATAAATAACCATTCATTCATATGTCAGAACAGCAGCCATCTTGCGTGCTGGACCAGCCAGTGACCCCAAAGGGCAGTAAGTCTCCAATCACTGACACATTATACACCAGCAGCATGTCAGAGGTCACACACACCCTCCCATACACACACACACACACACACACACACATCATACAGATTACACTCTTAACTGCTCGCTGGGTTTATTTTGATTCAGCTCAACTTGTATGAATTTTTATTGTAATGACACATGATGGACAATGAACGCACAGTTGCTGACTCTTGATTTGGCTCTTCCTAATCCTGTGAGGTTACAGTAAGACACATATTGCGTCTTGTATTCTTGTCTAACTGGTCTTGGTTGAGAAATAGCTGCTAAAAAGCTGAAAGTGAGAGAGGCGGATTCTCAGAGGATAAGGATTAGGGGCAGGAAAAGGGGAGTGACCACAGGCCATTTCACCAGGCTAATGGGATGGGAATCCCTTGCAGCGGCGGGTGCCGATCGAAACGGAATTTACTCTGGGATTCTGCAAAGGACATTGGAGCTGGATGGATACTCCCAATTTAAAACCAGCTATCTTTGTTCACTGGAGATAAGAAATAAAGCTCCACATGGCTTTTCTTGTTGTTGTTGTTCTTTTATTTATTATCTCGTCGGCGTACAGGAGTGTTGAGTCCTTTCTCAGACCGCCAGTCCAAACCTTAACAGGGGCCAGCTGCAATGATCCGCGTCTAAACAACAGTCTGCCTGCTCTTATCCGATAATGTGTTTTTATCTATAAGCACTATGGACGAAAGCCGTCGCAGACAACAATTTCTTTTTTGAAACCCCAAAACTCTTGGTCCTGATCTTTTCCCCCGGGAAAAAAATGACCCTCGTATATAACATCTGCAGTCTTTGCTCAAGGGTTTAAAAGAGAGATAGAGAGAGATTATTGTGCCACCAAAGCGGGACGTCTCTAAATCACTGCTAATCTGCTCAATATTAAAGTTTTGTCCAATGATATAATAGATTTTTTTCTTCTTTTTACCAGTAAGCTTTGGACAGTGAGAGGATTATTTGTTTTGTTTATCACAATGCAGCTCCTAATGGTGCACATGAGGACTGTGCTCTAATCCCTTGTTATCTCTTCATGTCTGACACATACAGAACACACACACACACACACACAAATAAACACACATACTTTAGTCTTATAGGTGCATGCTTTTTCATTAAGAAGCTCGACAGATGGGTCGACACTCATAGAATATTGTTTTGCAGGGATTTAGCAGGAAAAGGCGGTATTGGTGACATTAGTCACAGGTCTACTGGGAACTGTGAATGGTAGCTTATGGGGGAAACGCACATGTTCACTGGGGATTGAATGAGACTTATTAGAGTAATTAAAAACATTTGCACAAACTCTTACTCATCCTGCACAATGAGCAGCAAGGAGGCTGCAACGCTTGCTCACCTTCGGGAGCTAAATGTTGGACATAATCGCCTTGTTCACGTCATATTATAATGAGCATGAATTTGAATGTGGTGTTGCGCGGCTCAGAGTACTGGATTTCGGGCAAGTAGCACCACATCATGCATGGTTGAGCTTGAGAGCGGAGACGGTGGAGATGAGAGGAAGTGACAACTACAGAGGGCATATGTGTGTGTGAGAGGCTGAGTGGGAGGAGAGAGAGAGAGAGAGAGAGAGAGAGAGAGAGAGAGAGCGAGAGAGAGCGAGAGGGAGGAGAATCAGTGGTGGAGAGGATGCTCACTGAGAGTGTGCGACACTCTGAAGAGCTGAGAGTGAGGCCAGCAGGTGAACGACTGATGGAAAGCAGCAAGTGAACTGAAGCTAGAGAGAGAGAGAGAGAGAGAGAGAGAGAGAGAGAGAGAGAGAGAG